>NC_073271.2:25467909-25768871 GCF_029289425.2 Pan paniscus
CAGAATAAACAAGAATAAAATATTATCTCTCTTGCTCTGTGTGTGTGTGCACATGTGTATGTGCGAGCATGTGCATCTTAAATCCAGAATACATAAAGAACTCTTAAAAATCAAGAATAAAAGTATAAACAGGCAGTAATACATAGGCAAAGACTTGAATAGATACTGCACAAAAGAAAATATAGGAATGGCCAATAAATACATGGAAAAGTAACAAGGTGTTCAACGTCATTGGTTGTCAGTGAAATGGAAATACATCTCCATAAGACTACATTTCTTTCTTTTTTGAGACAGGGTCTCGTTCCATCACACAGGCTGGAGTGCAGCAGCATGATCACAGTTCTGTGCAACCTAGACCTCCAGAGCTCAATCAATCCTTTTGCATCAGCCTCCTAAGAAGCTGAAACTACAGCCCGGCTAATTTTTGTATTTTTTGTAGAGACAGGGTTTTGCCATTTTGCCCAGGATGGTCTCGAACTCCTGGGCGTAAGCAATCCTCCTGCCTTGGCCTCCCAAAGTGCTGGAACTACAGGCGTGAGCCACCACACCTGACTGAGAACATGTCATACCCACTAGAATGACTAGTGCTTAAAAAATGGACAATATAATATAAAAAATGGACAATATGCAGGGAATGTGGAGCTCACACATTGCTGATGGGAGTGTAAAATGTTACAAAACTTTAGAAAACAGTTTGGGATTTCTCATAAAGTTATAAATACACCTATTGGCCCGGTGTGGTGGCTGACGCCTGTAATCCCAGTACTTTGGGAGGTGGAGGTGGGTGGATCACCTGAGGTCAGGAGTTCAAGACCAGCCTGGACCAGCCTGGTGAAACCCCGTCTCTACTAAAAATACAAAAATTAGCCCAGCGTGGTGGTGCATGCCTGTAATCCAAGCTACTTGAGAGGCTGAGGCATGAGAATTGCTTGAACCTGGGAGGTGGAGGTTGCAGTGAGCCGAGATCATGCCACTGTACTCTAGCCTGGATGACAGAGCAAGACTCCATCACAAAAAGAAAGGGGCGGGGGGAACCACCTATCTTAGGTCCAGCAATCCCACTGCTAGGGAAATGAGGGAAATAAAAACAAATATTCATAAAAAATATTGTATATGAATATAACACTTTTATCCATAATAGTCTAAACCTGAAACAACCCACATGCCCTTCAATAGGTGAATGGATAAGCAAATTTATGATACAGTCAAACAAATGACTATTTCTCAGCAATAAAATGAATGAACTATTGATACACACAATAATGTGGGTGAATCCATACTTTCCAATTCTTTTAATTGAGGCTTGAGAACAGCAAAAATTAAGCCATGGTCAAAGAAATTGGATCAGGTGTTGCTTGGAGGAGAGGGAGGATAAGTCATGGTAAAGGGGCATGAGAGAATTTTCTGACATGATGGGAATGTTCTAGATCATGATTGGGGTTGCACATATATATACATTTGTCAAAACTCGCAGAACTGTACACTTAAAATCTGTGCAGTTAGTGTAATAAATTTTACACTGACTAATCCAATTAAGAGATTGAAAAAGCCACAGAATAAGGAAAAATCTAAAAGACATATATCCCTAAGTCATATATTTTCAAAATCTTCCTAGAACTCATAAGAAAAATACAGACAGTCCAATGAAAAAAGTCAAATGACTTGAGCAAGACCTCACATATCAGGGTTTTCAAAATGGTCAATAAATTTATGAAATGTGGCTTAACATCATGGAAATGCAAATTAAAACCACAATGAATATCATTACCCAACAACCAGAATGGGAGAAACTTCAAAAACTGACAGTGCCAGGTGTCTTAGTGGATGTGAAATACTTGGAACTCTCATACACCACTCATTGGAATGTTAATTGAAGAACTATTTAGGAAAGTTGTTGGGCAGCATCTGTGAATGCTGATCCTCTGCATATCCTTTGATCTAGTAATCCCATTCCTAGTTTTATACCCAAAACAAATGTGCATATAAATGTACCAGGAAGCATTTGCAAGTATGTTCATGGCAACTTTATTCATAATGGCCTCAAACATGCCTACCAACCGTACAATGGATACATGCACTGTGGTACATTCATACATGCAATGAAATACGGATATTATTGCTACTCCTAATAACAGGGATAAATTTTGCAAAAAAAAAAAATAGAGCTAAAGAAGCCAGACACAAGATTATACACTGTATAATTCTACTTCAAAATTAATTTAAACTTACATGAAGTTCAAAAAACTGGTAAAACGAATCTGTGGTATTTGGTTGCTGAATAATGGTTATCTTTTGGGGACACAGGTAATTATTGGTAAGGTACACCAGGGAGTCATCTGGGATAATAGAAAAATTCTACATACTGATTAGGTGGTGTTTACATAGGTGTATTCACCTTGTAAAAAAAAATTAAGTTTTATACTTACGATTAATGTATCTTTCTATATGCATGTTTCATTTTAATAAAAGATTTATATTAAATTAAAATGGAAGAAATAATGAAGGCCTGAAGTAATGTTAATAGAGAGAAGGGGAGAAAAGTGCCTGATTTTAAGGATATTTCAGAGGTAAATTCCATAGGATTTGGCGATTGATTGGTTTTGAGGAATCCGGATGAAACAGAGATGAGAACAAGCTAGCCTGGTGGAAGAGGGTGATATCATCAATGGAGACTGAAAATATAAGCAACGAAGGAGTTTGAGGTGAGGAACGAGATGGGGTGATGGAGGAAGTAGGATCATAAAATGGATGTACAGAATTAAGAAACTTTGGGACTATGGTTATGCCTGGGGCAACTGAAAGTAAAGATCTGCTGGGCATGGTGGCTCATGCCTGTAATTCCAGCACTTTGGGAGGTTGAGGGAGTGTGGATCGCTTCAGCCCAGGAGTTTGAGACCAGCCTGGGAAATATGGTAAAACCCTGTCTCTACAAAATACAAAAAAATTAGCTGGGCATGGTGGTGCATGCCTGTAGTCACCTATTTGGGAGGCTGAGGCAGGAGAACCACTTGAGTCCAGGAGGTCAAAGTTGCAGTGAGCCGAGATTGCGCCATTGCACTCCAGCCTGGGTGACAGAGAGAGACTCTGTCTCAAAAGAAGAAAAAAAGTAAAGATCTGAAAGCTTAGAAATAGGTTAGGGAGGGGGATATTGTCTTCCCATCATTATTATATGAGGTAGTTTGCCATAACTATCATATGAGGTATTTAGGTCATCCTTTTTTGCTGATTTCACCTTGGCTTTATTCTACACTTTGATCTAGTATGTAAGCTTTTTTTTTCTTTCTTAAATCTCTTTGATTCTTCTGATTGCTTCCTCCTTATGTATAACCTCATCTGTTTTTTAAATGGATTGGATGGAGAGTTCAAACCTCACCTGACTTCCTGCACTAAAGCTCTTGTTTGTTTGGAATACAATTTGGGGGTGTTATCTCCTTATCTAAGCAACGTTTATGGTTGTGTAATCATTCTATTCTAAATTTGTTTGCATTGTACTATAAGATGCCTTTTCTGTGCTTGGAGTTTGTATTAGTCCATTCTCACACTGCTAATAAAGACACGCCCGAGTGGCTGGGCGCAGTGGCTCACGCCTGTATTCCCAGCACTTTGGGAGGCCAAGATGGGTGGATCACGAGGTCAGGAGATCTAGACCATCCTGGCTAACATGGTGAAACCCGGTCTCTACTAAAAAAAGAAAAAAAAAATTAGCCAGGCATGGTGGCAGGCACCTGTAGTCCCAGCTACTGGGGAAGCTGAGGCAGGAGAATGGCGTGAACCCAGGAGGCGGAGCTTGCAGTGAGCCGAGATCACACCACTGCACTCCAGCCTGGGCGACAGTGCGAGACTCTGTCTCAAAAAAAAAAAAAAAAGACATACCCGAGAATGGGTAATTTATAAAGAAAAGAGGTTTAATTAACTCACAGTTCCACATGGCTGGTGAGGCCTCACAATCATGGTGGAAAGCAAAGGAGGAGCAAAGACACATCTTACATGGCACAGGCAGAAGGGCGTGTGCAGGGGAACTCCCCTTTATAAAACCATCAGATCTCATGAGACTTATTCACTATCACAAGAACAGTAAGGGAAAATCCCACACCCATGATTCAGTTACCTCCTACAGGGTCCCTCCCACTACACGTGGGGATTATTACAATTCAAGGTGAGATTTGGGTGGGGACATAGCCAAATCATATCAAGGTTTGTTGAGTTTCTTGGCTATATATGTTTATGGTTTTCATCACATTTGGAAAAATTCTTCAGCCATTGTGTCTTTAATTGTTTTTTTATGTTCTCTCCCATCCTTGGGAACTCCAATTACGTGTATGTTAGGCTGCCCAAGATTGTCTCACAGTTAAGTGATGCTCTGTTCTTTTTTTTTTTTCAGCTTATTCCGTTTCATTTTGGAGAGTTTCTATTGCTGTGTCTTCACATTAGTCCTTTCTTTTGTGGTACAGTCACAACTTCTCAGCAATAAAATGAACGAACTATTGATACACACAATAATGTGGGCGAATCCATACTTTTGTATCCATACAGTGTCTAATGTGCTGTTAATCTCATACAACAGATGGAATTTTTATTTAAGACATTGTACTTTTTATTTCTAGGAGTTGGATTTGGGTCATTTTAATATATCCAAATCTCTATTAAAAATGTTTCATCTTTCTCCTGCCTTCTTGTACATATGGAATATAGTTACAATGGAAATAGAGTTACAATATAGTTTTAATGTCCTTGTCTACTAATTCTATCAGTTGTAGATCCATCATTTCTGGATCAAATTCTATCAGTTGTAGATCCATCATTTCTGGATCAATTTCTATTGATTAACTTTTTCTTTCATTATGTTTTGTCATATTTTTCTGCTTCTTTGTGTACCTGGTAATATTTGATTGGATGTTGTTCATTGTAAATTTTATCTTGTTGGGGTTATTGATATTTTTGTATTCCTGTAAATATTGGAGTTTTATGGGGATGCAGTTATGAAAATAGTCTGAGCCTTTCAAACTTTTAAGCTTTGTGATTTGGGAGGAGAGCAGCCTTTAGTTTATGGCTAATTTTGCCCCATTACTCAAACAATACTCTTCTGAGTACTCTCTATCCAATGCTTCATGAATGAAGTTTTCCACTCTTGCTGGGAGACACCTGAACTATTCCCTGTCTTGTGTGAGCTCCAGTATTTGCTTCCTTTGTTCCTTTCATATGGTTCTTTGCCTATCCGTCAACCTTTGCCTCACAGGCATGCAGTGAACATTATTAAGCTGGAGACATGAGGGGGACTCTCTGCAGATCACTGGAGTTCTCTATGAAGCTCCCTTTCTTCAGCATTCTTCTCTGCAAATTCCAGCTGCCTTGGTTTTTCCAGATGACCAGCTCCAGCTTCTTAACTCTGATTGACCACCAGGCTCCACTTGGGTTTCCTCTCTTCAGGCAGTAATCTGGGGCACCCATAGGACTCATTTTATTTGTTTCCCACTCTCAGGGAACACTGTCCTGTGTTGCTAGAATCCAATAGAAAAACCATTGTTTCATTTTTTTTTTTCTGATTTTTTAGTTTCTGGTGGGAGGGTGTATTAGTTCTTGCATTGCTATAAAGAAATATATAAAACTGGGTAATTTATAAAGAAAAGTTTAATTAGCTCACAGTTCCACAGGCTGTACAGGAAGCATAGCTGGGGAGGCCTCAGGAAACTTACAGTCATGGTGGAAGTTGAAGGGGAAGCAGGCATGTCTTCATATGTTCAGAGCAGGAGGAAGCGAAAGAAGGGGGAGGTGCTACACACTTCTTAACAACCAGATCTCATGAGAACTCACTATTACAAGAATAGCAAGGGAGAAAGCCACCTCCATGATCCAATCACCTCCCATCAGGCCCCTCTCCCAACACTGGGGATTATAATTTGACATGAGATTTGGGCAGAGATGCAGATCCAAACCATATCAGAGGGTAAACCTTGTTTCTGTTACCCTATCTTGGTCATAAGCAGAAATCCAGATGCATTCTGCAAACATATTTTTTCTTCGTTTTCTCCCATTGGTACTTAGTCTCATAAATCTGACAGATTTCTATTTATGAAGAAGTAGTAAATGGGCCACACCTGTGTGACTTTCTTCCTCAGGGAATCAAAGGAAGTCATTCCTTACGTTTCAATTCAATTCAATTCCTATCATTGAATTATATCTGTGTGACTGAAACTAATTCTTGAAAAAATGTTTAGTTCCAGTCCTCCTCTTTCTTTTTTAATGCCTTTCAGCTGTTCCCAATACTATCTGATGGAAACACTGAAGTTACACTGATGGCTGTTCAGCATCAGTGGCCAAGAGCACAGATATTGGCATCAATCAGAGCTGGATCTGCATCTTGGCACAACTACTGCATAATCACAGCATTCCTTGAGCTCTTGCTACCTGGCCGGGCAAGGTGTGATGGGCTTTTATATGAACGATTTCATTGAGTATTCACAACAATCCTATCTAATAGCATAGTTGGCGTTATTATTATGAGTTATCACATGGAGGTCTGCAACAGCAGTCAGTGTGTCTGAGTTGAATCCTGGCATTACCCCTTACTATCTTTGCATTATTGAGGAAGTTCTTTAACCTCTTCAAGCTTTGGATTCTTCATTTGTAAAGTGGGAATAACATCTTCCTCAATGTGCTGTGAAGACTCTAAAAGAAAAAATATATAAAGTGCTTAGCACAGTGATTGGTGCACATGAGTGCTCAATAAAAGGTGACTAGATGCAATATTTTTCTGTGAAACATTGAGAATAAAAGGGATGTTGCCTTGTAGCTTTCAAACAAAGACTTTTTGGAAACTTGATAAAGAGGCCATGAGAATGCACCTCCCAGACCTTCTACCACAGGGCATAGTAGAAGGCCATTTGTAATTGGCCTATGGCACCAGCTACTAAGTTTTGAAATGCATGGGTACCTTTGCTTGAGGCTTGAGGCTATACTTCCCATGGGCTGCTCCTTGCCAGTGATGCAGTGTAGTGGGGATACAAAGGCAGACTCATTCATAGAGCTATGGGACTCCTACCAGTGTCCACTTAGGCTCAAGGACTTTCTGCTAACTTTGTTGAACCTTCGTTAGACTGCACTGTATTTCTAAGATGCTTCCATGCAATCTTCTCTCCTCTCTTCTTTGCTTGAGATTAGGCTTGCAATGGAGTCTTATTGCTCTACCTGCTGTTTCCTTTCACACAGGCATTCCTTCTAATCAATTCCTTGCATGTTTAATCCTGTTCTAGGTGTTGGCTTGTTAGAGGATCTGAACTAACACACTTGAGTTCTTGTTCAGTGTACCCTGGCAATCATGCTGATTGGAACTTGCAAAGGGTTTTTCCTGGCCCCTATCTCAGGAAAATGATGTTCACCACTATTTTCCTTAGAAGTCTCTCTTCATTCCTCCAATGGTTCCTTGGCCTCATTCATTTGATTTCCCACCATATTTTAACAGTGAGAGTCACCTCCCATCACCCTTCTTTGATTTTCCTTCCAGTCACCTATGTTTAGTAATTCATTCTTCATCTGCTCCTTTTTTTCTCTCTCTTCCTTGCAACTTTGAATTGTAGGATGTTTAGTGAGACATCCTATATCCTTCATATATCTTTGCACTTCCTCAACTTTTAATTGCAGTCAACTTTGCAAATTTGCATAGAGATTTTCTTTAATTAAGTTACATATAATGGAATTTTTACCGTTTTTGTGATTCTTTCTTATAACTCTATGTTCTACATAAGCCTCCCTGCATTTAAATACTCATTCAGTTTAGTATTGGACAAATTACTTCTCTAATCCTCAAACTCCTCGCTGTGAAACAGGGATGAGCATACATGCCCCTTCTGGTTGTTGTGAAGATTAAATGAACACACATCAGTGGAACCTAGCTCTGTGCCCAATGTTTGGCAAAAGTTAGTTCATTCTCCTACCTAGGTAACTCAAAATCTAAGACAGTTCTTGGTTGTATTAAGAAGAAATAAAATACTGCTTAAACTGAAAACATTCAAAGATAGAAAGCAGGCTCATAGAAGTTAGCACAGCTAAGGGCAAGATTTGAATTCAGATTTCCTGATCCCAGAGTGTGCCTTAATTACTAATCATTTATTATAAAATAAGACAAAAAGTACTTCACTTCTATCTTGTCAGTGTGTTAGTCTGTTTGGGCTGCTATAACAAAATACCATAAACTGGGAGGCTTACAAAACAGAATTTTATTTTTCACAGTTCTGGAGGCTGGGAAGTCTGAGATCCAGAAATGGGCAGATTCTGTGTCTAGAGAGGACCCACTTCCTGGTTCATGGATGGTGCCTTCTTGCCCTGTTCTCACATAGTAGAAGAAGCTAGTCAGCTCTCTGGGGTCTCTTTTATAAGTATACTAAGTGCATTAATCACTTCCTAAAAGTGCCATTTTCTAAAAGCATCACCTTGGGGTTAGGATTTTCACATATGGATCTTGAGGGAACACAAACATTCAGATCATAGCAGGTGGGTTCCCCAGAAGCAGACCCTGAGACAAGGATTCATGTGCAAGTGATTTGTTATTTATTATTTTCCTCCCAAGGGAAATCAGTAAGGAAATGAAGGAAGAATAGGGAAGGAGAGGAAGCCAAACAAGGTGCAATATTGGACAAAAGTCCTGCGGAAGATAGGTGTGGCCTGATCCCATAGGGGAACTTAGAGAATAACGTGAGGCAGAGGAGCTTGGCTTTCATATTCCTCTGCCCAGCAGCTAAGCACCATCCAGAGAGAGGTAAAGTTGCAGGCATTTCTGAATCAACATGTGCAGGGGATGGGGGTGGGAAGCAGCTTCATTGACTGAGGGAAGTCTTCTAAAGAAGGGCTGGCCATCGGGAGCAAGAGCAGAGAGGTGCACAAAAATGGTGAAAGGGGTCCGAAGGGTCTCGAGGGATCACCAACACTGTGTACTTCAACTCCAGCCTGCTCCCTGGGAGGCTGTTTTCACAGTTTCGTTTTCACTTAGAAGATGCTTATTTCAAAGAGCGTGCGCGCAGCTGCATCTTCAACCTTTTTCCATTGACTGGATTTTTAAATACACACACACACACAAACACACACACACACACACACCCCTCTATTCCAAAGGCCATCATCAAACCGGTTTATAACTGAAATTTAAATTAGGGTAATATCTCTTGGATAGTTTCACATTAAGGAATGATTAGTATTCCTCTTGCATAACTTCAAAGCTAAAAAAATCCTCAGTGCCACCATTTTCATATTTCTTGATGCTATCTAGTCCCTTCTCAGAATCAGCAAATTAGGCTTGGGTAGGACCTGATCTCTGCTTCACCCTTGCTTTTATCTAAAATATTCTTGGCTTCTATAATAATGAAGCTAATACTTATACAATTATGCCTATGTGCTGGTCTAAATGCTCTTTGTATGTTAACTCATTTAATATTTGCAACAACTCTGTTGTAATAAGTACCAGCATAATCCCTGTTTATGGTTGAAGAAACAGGCACAAATGGGTAAGTAGTAGAAGTGGGTTTCAAACACTCTGGCTCTAACTAAAGTCCATGTTTGTAATCATTATGCTGAAATGCCTCTCCACGAGGGATGAAAGTCCCTCCAAAAGCAGCCTACATTGATTTCTGTTCCATCTACTTTCTCATCAATGACTTCCTGTTAGCCTGAATTGAACTAATAAGTACTCAAGACTAGTAAATACTTAGTTCCTGAACTTGGTGATTCAGATAGCAGGAAGCCCAATGTAGCTTCCTTCCAGTTTCTATTCTAGGCCATCCGTGGCTTGCTTCATATTCTCTCCCAGCAGGACTCCACAGAGGCCAGGATTTTGACACTTTTGACTATTATAAATAAAACTGATCAAAATACCTCCTACAAATCATATGACATAATAGGGAATTAATAGACCTTTTATTAAATGATTACAAATCATACTTAAAAAGGATATAACTGCACACTGTATGATATAAAGCTTTAAAACATGCACATAAATTGATATAAGAAGGCACTTATGAAGTCCATACAGTCAAGTTTATTTACCTGTATTTATTTACAGGATCTTCAGGGAATGTTTCAGGTGGAGGAAGGGGCTCTTGGTCAATGAGCCTGAAGACTGCATGGCAACCTTTGCCAGCTTTTGGCCTGAAAACTCAACTTCTTCATTTGAGATAATTCCTGTTTTATATACTTTCATTTGAGATATTCCTGGTGTATCAACTGAAACAAAATCTATGAAATATCAGATTCACAAAAATACATTTTGAATATTGAACGTGGATAGATGTATTTAAATCTTTCCTATTTTTTGCACTTTCATAATATATATCATTCTTTATTTTTCTACTAATAATGATGAATCTACAGTATCTCAGGGCCTTATTTTCAATATCTTAACTGGATTTTTAATAAAAATCTTACTGAATAGGTAACACTTGTTTCCAAAAACTATGCTCACCTGTCAATGATTCAGAATTCGTCTCTGTTATCCCTCTGCTACTTAGCATTCAGTGCCCTCTACTGCCCTCCCCGACTCCACCAAAATTCTCTCAGGCCCCAACAGTGGCATGGATTCTGCTCTCGATGCTTTCTTCCACTTTCCTGTCAAAATGCATTTAAATCCCATTCGCCATGAGTATTTTTATGAGCTTCTTCTCACTAGAGTGATTACGACTCTCCTTAAATGTGGCTTAATGTTTGCCCTCTGAAAGAATTTGAATTTTAACAGAGAACTTCTGAATACGCAAAACCTTCACCCCAAATAATCAATCTTTAAGGGATTTCGGGCACCAACTAGAAAAGTAATAAGGGCACAGACTGATCTGTTTGTATCTGCTAATAGAAACACGGATTTTTGTCTATTAAAAAGTGATAGAAATGTCTATGATTAATGTTTTCTTTCCTATGCCACATCATGCGGTGCTTGCACATGGTTTTATGCTTGACTTCCCATTGCTAAGGATAAAGAATCAAATTATATTAGAGCTTGTTTTTGGAAACCCAAGGGGTACATGTAGTTAATTAGAGATATGCCCTCTGTTTATTTTCCCTGTTTTTCCTAAGGGATGTAAAAAACATTTTCAATAGTATTCCTTCTGGAAATCTTATTTAGCCAGTGGGTAATTTTCCAGTGTTCTAACCAATTTAAATGGATGCTTTTAGAACTGTAAGCTTAATATTCATTCTAGAGCCTCTTTTTACTTAGGTAAAATTCTCAAATTGCTAGTATAAAAAGATATTTCCTTTTATTAAATGGGATTCAACATCTCATTCCTGTAGCTTCAGTTCAGAGACATGGATTTAAAATACATTTAGTTTATTTTGACCATGTTAAGTGGATCTTTTTTAAATTTATGCAATTATGACAGATGTTTTATTGATTATTCTTTCATAAAATGCACAATAAGAGGCCGAGTATCAGAATAATTCCATATAATTTCACATGCTCCCCCAATGTTTTTGCATAGCTTAAATCCATAAAATTGTTTTGAAGGATTTTAATTTCTTTTTTGTTTGGCAGCTGTCCCATGTTTCGAAAAAGCCATTTCCTGGAACTTTGTCAGAGTATTTTTACTGGCTTATCTATATCTGTGTTCTGTTATGTGTGACCTCATTATATCCAAGGGGAGGTAGCAATACTGAAGTCAATAATGTTCTTCATAATTTCATAATAACATACATCTTTTGTTCTTTTATTACTGTCAGCACTATTATACTGTCATTCAGTGCTATTCATTTGCCAGCCTCCAGGATCATTGGTGTAGGTTGAGCGTCTTGGTCAATTTGTGCTGCTTTAACAGAATACCATAGTGGCTTGTACAACAAGCACTTATTTCTTACAGTTCTGGAGGCTGGAAGTCCAAGATCACGGTTCAGCTTGGTCAGGTTCTGCTGAAGGCTCTCTTTTGGGTTGCAGATGTCACCTTCTTGCTGTGTTTTCACATGGTGGGATGAGGGAAGGAGCTTTTTGGGGTTCTTTTATAAGGGCACTAATTACATTTATGAGGGTTCCATCCTCAAGAACTAATCACCTTCCAAAGGCCTGACCCCCTAATAACATTACAATGGGGGTTAGGATTTCAACATAAGAACTTTGGTGAGACATAAACATTCAGTTTATTGCACTGAATATTTTCATAACAATCCACTTACTCCCATACAACAGAGGATGCATGACTTCAGGGTTCTTAGCATGTATGTTTATACAGAATGACAAGAGGAACTTGAGATTAAGAAGGGGTATCAGTTAAGACTGCATTTGGCTTTATGTCATAGAAACTCAACTCTAGAAGCTTAACTGAATAGGGTTTTCTTTCTCTGCTTTTAAAAGAAGAGTAAACTCAGTAACCAGGGCTAATCAGCTGCTCAAGTAAGTCATCAAGCACCTGAGCTTCTTCCTAGCTTCCTGCTCTGCTATGCTTAGCCTGTAGTTTTCATCCTCATGATTGAAAGAAAAGAGCTCCTCCTCCAGTCATTCAAGGGAAGGTGGACAGAGGGCATAAGCGCAGCTGATTCAGTCTTTTGTTATCAGGAAAGTAAAAACTTTCCTGGAAATTGTATTGAGTCCATATTTGCTTATATGTGATTGAGAAGGACTAGATCACATAGCTAATGCAATCTGGAAAGGCATGTTTTAAGTTGGTACATTGCACATTTAATCAGGATTATGTTAGAAAGGAAGGGATACTGGGTAGACAAAGCAGTGTCTGTCACAAAGGGATTAAGGGCAAGGTAAGTGTATGGAAAATAAAGCATCCCTGATCTAAAGGTCAGTACTGAAGCTACTATGATTAATAAAGAGGGTGTTTCCATGAAGTAGGAACCACCTGAACCAGGTCACTGCAGGATTGACATCTCACCATGATTTTGAACTTGCTGATGCAGAAAACTGAACTATAGACACATTGGTGGTGATAACAGCTTTAGGATGCACATTCACCTGAAGCTGCAGAGGCAGGGGGAACACTGGAAAGATAATTTATTGATTTACAATGAGGATATAGCTAACAAGTGTTTCAAATATTGATGCTTATTAACCAACCCATCTCTTCCAGTAGGTAAATGTACATGTAAAGGCAAATAATTATTAGAAAGAAATCAGAGAAATCCAGGTTGGAAGACCTCTATAGCTAATGTAGTAGAACCAAACCATGGTAGCCTGTGCTTCCATCCTTCTCCTGTCCTGCAGGTTAACAGGGCCCAGGAGTAAAATACTGAGTCCCAGGCAGGGCAAGGGATATGATGCTCCTATTTGTACCTCTAGCTTTCCCTTCGCTGGCTTTAGGAGTTGATTTAGCTTCTCTTTACTACATCCACATTCTTTCCTTTGATGTGTTAATATAGTCACTCTCCTTACCCCCAAGTCTTGATCTGGTGAATCAGTCAGGGAACTGACAGAAAACAGATGGAACCATTTACAAGGATGAGGGCAGGGAACCCACCAAAGGGGTGATGCACCCTAGGGCTAACCAAAGTAGGGAGATACCACTACCCTTAGAGTGATGTTGCTTTGGCTTTAGCTGTAGGTGAGAGTGGCCTGGCAGGAGCTGGGGACTTTGGTAGAGGAATACAGCCATAGCCAACCCTTGGCCTGGCAGGTAGACAGCTGAGTTCCTGTAGACATCTGCCGTTATCCGTATCAACCAGAAGTGAGGGAGCATGGGGAATCCATGAATACCATCCTAAAAGGCCTGCCTCCTAGGGTACAGAGAAGTGTGGAGGAGGCTGGAGAGGGAATCTGGAGCGATCAAGGCTGAAAACCCAGCACCCCTAATCAATTTACTGTTCTATCTCTTCATGCTAATAACCATCTCTCTCCTCTGACCCAGTAGTTCTTATTCAAAGATGAATCATTTTCCTCCCTTTCCAAAGTGCTCCCTATGTATGGCACCTCAGTCCAGGTGAATCATTTTCCTCCCTTTCCAAAGTGATCCCTATGTATGGCACCTCAGTCCAGGGAATAGGCTGTTATGATGACAACCTGTGTCTATGGTCTCTCCTCTAGGAGTTCAGTACTTCTTCTCATGGTGGCCACTCAGACCGCAGTTAGCTCATGATTGAATTATCTGGCTTATCTTTTTACCCGGATGCCAGGAAGCTATAGACAAATCTGTAGCTCATCTTTATCAAAGATACATGTTTTGCAATATGTATGTTTTAGCTTCTTTCCTGGTTCCATTTTTTGATTTCCACTTTGTTCCTTTATTCCTTTACACTTTCTTTTAATGTATACACACATTTCTCATATTGGGGCATGAATATCTTTAGGTCAGGGTTTCTCAGCCTTGGCTCTGTGGAAACTTGGGCGAGATAATTATTTGTTCTGAATGGCAAATAACGTATCCTTATTCACAAAGTATTTTATCCATGGGTACTGTCCTGTGCATTGTAGAATGTTTGGCAGCATCTCTGGCCTCTACCTCCTGGAGACTAGTACCACCCACCCCATAACAATATCTCCTGCTGCAGGGGGTGGGGGGTACAAAATTGGCCTCTATTGAGAACCTGAATGAGAACCTGATTGAGGACACTGAATGAAGTGTTATATGAAGAGGTGAAGTAAAAATATGAGTCAAAATATGGCACCTCTCTTGGTTGTGCCAGTTCTGCATTAAAAAATGGAGAATACATTTATTAAAACAAGTATGTTATAGAGTAGCCTTTACTACTTCCAGAATGTTTCAGAATAAACGATCAGGAGCTGCAGGCTACAATCCTTGGTGTAAACATGAACAAATACATAGAACAAAGCTATCAGACTGGATTTTTCTGTCTTTTGCAGACGTGTGACTATGGTTGAAGGTGCTGTCTCTGATTCAGTACCAAGCATAAGCATCACTGACTCTGCAGGAAGGCACTGGCACCAAACATTTAGTAACTTCCGCAGGCTTGAGGGATTGGTTACGTGAAGCTTTGGGCAGTCTTCTGTCACCTTTCTGGCTGGAACTCTACTTTCTTCTCCCCTCACTCCTCCCCAGTTGGGTGCAGAGCAGTCAGGCTACATCCAAGATTCTGAGGGTCTCACTTTCTATCCCCAAACATTTATATGTATGTATATGTGTGTGTATACATATATTTGTGTGTGTATATATGGCGATAAATGTATAAATATTATATAAAACTTAAACATTTATTATAAACTGTTATGTTAATATAAAAAACATATGTATGTACATATACATATAATACATATAAAAACACCTTGCAGCATTAGCTTATGAGAGAAGAATTTCTCTACTTCATTAAATAAATGTATGTAACAGAATGAGAGAAAATCTGTAGCACAATGAATTCTAATGGAGGACAATTTCAAGTGTCATTTTAGGTCTAGGAGCTTGACACAGGTTTAAAATGAAACAGCCTTTTTCAATATTTTCTGTTTTATTTACTGAACTTTCCTCTAAGTCATGATCATTGGGGTTGTGGTTCTTCTTACAAATTTAACTCCATTTTCATGCTCCATTTTAATCATCTGATATTTTATTTAATCTTGATTTTGGTTATCTATTGCTATATTAAAAAAACTGCAAAATTTCATGACTTTAAACAATAATCATTTTACTATTTCATAATTCTGTGTGTTGGCTGGGCTCAGCTGGTAAGTTCTTTTGTATAGACTTGACCAAAGAACATCCTAGATGGCTCATTCACATGACTGGCACTTGATGCTCAGTACTGGCTGGTTGCTCTGCTGGGGCTCCTGAGTGAAGAGGCCACACATGCCCCATGCATGGTGGTTTGGTTCTGAGAGAGGGTGTCCCAAGAGAGCTCATTTGAAGAAAGAGGAAGTAGAGGCTAACAGTCTTCTAAAAGACTAGAACCAGAACTGGCAGAGCATCACTTCTGCAGTGTCTTCTTGGTGATGCAGTCAGAGGGCCAGATTCAAGATGATGAAAAATAAACTCCCATTCTTGACGGGGAAAACGATAAAAATTTTGTGGCCATCTTTAGTCCACTGCAACCTCCTACTGGTTTTCAGAAGCGCAATTTTTTTTGGATATTTGGGCCACTTTGGTTGTCATTAAATCTGGTATCTGAGCAGCACCTCTTTCACTGATTTGGCCCCTGTCCCACTGAGTTCTTCTGCTTCAAAACTGGCTATTTCCTTTTCATTTTTCTGCCTTTATCTTAATTTTACACTTTGTAACATTTCAAACCAGAGGCTACACCTCATCTTTGATTTCAGTTATCAGGTAAACATGAGGGTGTGTTTACTCATCTGCTCCAGGAAGTTCTCATTGTCTTCTAATAAAATATGTTCATTTTCCATAAAACTTTCCAACCTGGGGGCAGGGGTGCTATGACTTTAATCCATAATCACATCTTAGGGTACAGATGTCAAAGAGCAGTTTTTCAAGTGGGGAGACTTGTGTTTATCTGGGTAATCCCCCACCGTTTAAAGCCTAGTTTTTTTGCCCCACCCCCCCTCCAATATTTTCTTGACTTAGTGAGTGAATACTTAAAGACAAAAGGAGCTAAGGCAATGAAGATGGAGGGAATGAAGTTCTGGGAAGGCTGGAGGGGTATGCAGATTTGTAGGGGTTACAGATGTCATGTTGCATCTGTGGAAATGAGGATTCAAAACCAAAGGTGGGTAGGGAATAAATGTGGATGTGTGGATCTTTCCTGAGGTTAGGGAGGAGGACAGGGGACAAGGGTTACACTGACTACACATCAAAGTTTTTTCAGGATATGTATTATGTCTTACTGTCCAAATATTATGCTATGGTGTTCCTTATAGCCATGAACATGTCACCTATCTGTATGATTTAGCTCCCTCATTTTTGAGAGTCAGGCAAGACAACCTGCTATTAGAGGAGAAAATGATGGTGTTTGTATGTAGATTTTATTAAAAATCATTCCCTAACTATGGCTTATAGTTATTTAAATTGTTTTCAGAGTTAATTTAATGATAAGATTTTATTTTGGTAATACAATCAGTATGATGGCCAGAAAGAAGATATGAATGTTTGGAAAAATTGGAAATATCATTTTTGAAAGAAATGTGACAATGCACATATATAACATCTTGCGAATGGTATTGTATATCACCAAACCTGCTCACAGCAGGAAAACTAGCCATCACTTCTCACAGTCAATGAGAAGTATAAATCAAGGACATAGCAGTAAGCTGTGATACCCAAGCTTCACGGATAAATTCTCCTAAAGAATAATGCACTAAAAACAAAACTACATGACAAAAAAAAAGCACTAATTGCAAATCACTGTGAAACAGTAGCACAAAATCTTTATATTGTGCTACTAGTGACAGCAACAGAAGACAGTCAAACGCCTAGGCAGATAGAGGCAGGTCCCCGGTGAAACCCCACCTCCAAGCTGAAGACAGTTTAAAGCCTGAAAGCCAAACTACAAGTTAAATTCTCAGACTAGATTGAGAACTTGTCTTCCTGTTTGGGACGCTTTCCTCCGATCTCCACCCTTCACCTATTTTATGTATACTTACCCTTTCTAATTGGTTTTGTACACTGTCGTGCCTGCCTTTGAGTGGTGTCTTTGCTTTAACCTTTTTTTGCAAACTCACAAACCAATCAGCATGCACTCCCCATTCTGAGTGCATAAAAGCCCCAGGCTCAGCCACATGAGAGGGGATTTTCCCATTTTCGGGTAGGGGAACCGCTCCCAGCATTCGCTCTTTGCTGAGAGCTTTCCTTTTGCTTAATCAATTCCACTCCACTCACTCTCCGGTGTCTGTGTGCCTAGTTTTTCCTGGTTGTGAGACAAGAACTTGGACCTAGCTGAGCTAAGGAGCAGAAAGACTGCCAAGACTAGGCTACTTGTCCCAGTTTCAAACTATTATCAATACCAATTGAAAGCAATCAGCTGGGAGCGGTGGCTCATGCCTGTAGTCCCAGCACTCTGGGAGGCCAAGGCAGGTGGATCATTTGAGGTCAGGAGTTTGAGATCAGCCTGGCCAACATGGTGAAACCTTGTCTCTACTAAAAATACAAAAATTAGCTGGGCTTGGTTGTGGGTGCCTGAAATTCCAGCTACTCAGGAGGCTGGGGCAGGAGAATCACTTGAACCCGGGAGGCAGAGGTTGCAGTGAGACAAAATCATGCCACTGCACTCCAAGCCTGCGTGACAGAGAGAGACACCATCTCAAAAAAAAAAAAAAAAAAACGATCAGAATTTTTTTTCTTGGTCCCCAAATCTCAACATTTTTTTTCCCCAATAGGAATTAGGTAGAAGCACTATGTCTCATTATAACCTCAAGATAATTTTTAAAAATCTGTTTTAGTAATAGATTTTAATAAACATATGAGTTAGTATAAAAGATCTTGAGGCTGATGTTCTTCAAAGTTGACCATGATGTAGCCACTTTTCTTGATTCCGAGTATTGCAGGATTACTCAAGGTTTTGTTGGCCTGGCAGCTAATAATGTTAATGCTAACTCTGGAAGTCCAGAAGACATGGGTCAGAACATACAGTTGTTTGTGAATATTTACACTGATATACAGGTTTTAAAAGAAATACATTCTAAGTGGTTTTGGTTCAAAGCAAGAGAATACTGAAAACAAAAAGTGCCACATCTTTCACTGAGCATTTTACTCATTCCTTCATTCAACCTACTATCCGTTTCCACTCCCATTCCTTCTCAATACTAGAATTAGCTTTTAAAAATAACCACAGGACTTAGAAACCTCTACTCACTTATTGCAGACCACGGGATCAAGTCCAAACTCCAGGTGCTGTGCATGAGGCCCTTCTCATACTGACTCGGTTTCATTTCATTCTCCAGTTTCATTTTTCGTCCTGTCCCTACTACATGCCATAAGCTTGAAGACCACATGCTTCAGTATTAAAAATGCAGATCCTTAGGTCCTACTCAGATCTACAAAATTAGCATCTTTTGGGGGTGGGACCCAGGAATCTGCATTTTTTTTTATTTTTATTTTTTGAGACGGAGTTTTGCTCTGTCGCCAGGCTGGAGTGCAGTGGCGCGATCTCAGCTCACTGCAACCTCCACCGCCCAGGTTCAAGCGATTCCCCTGTGTCAGCCTCCCGAGCGGCTGGGACTACAGGCGCACACCATCATGCCTGGCTAATTTTTTGTATTTTAGTAGAAACGGGGTTTCACCATGTTGGGGTTTAGTAGAAACGGGGTTTCACCATGTCGATCTCCTGACCTCGTGATCCGCCCGCCTTGGCCTTTGAAAGTGCTGGGATTACAGGCATGAGCCACTGCTCCCGGCCGGAATCTGCATTTTAACAAGCAAACCAAATATTCTTCCCCATAATGAAGCTTGAGAGTCACTCACTTGACTTGATACTCTTAGCACATCTGTATACCTTTGTGAGAACTTCTCAAATAATTAAACCTATCAGGGCATACATCATAATTTTCAGGCTAGAAAATGTCACTGCTATTATCTAAAGAAGCAAGAGTTCCTCCCAAAGAAGAGGGTCTGATCTTCCCCTAGAAAAAACTGCATAGGTGTAGAAAAAAGACACTGCAATTCCACTGGCTCAAGGTGGAAGGAGAATAAAGCCTCGGACACTCCCATGTGTCTGCAAGAACTTCAATCCTTCTTTCATGGTGTATTTCCAAGTGTCCTTTCCTCCTGTTTCACTAAATATCTGCACTCTCACCATGAACTGAGGCAGCCTGGGATGCGAGGTACCTCCTACCTCTGGACCCTATCTAGACTGCTGGGTTCCACTCTTCCCAATCAAGACCCAATGCAAATGTCACCTGCTCCAGGAAGCCTCCCCTAATTCTAGGTCATAATGTATCACTTCACCCCTCGCACTCTCATCCAATTTCACTTGTGTGATTTTCTCATGTATTTTGGATGTAGCTCAAACGTCCCCAAGTCCCACAGCCTGTGGGTGCAAATGCAGTCATGTCAGTCGTAATACCTGAATTATTATCTTGGTATCCTTTTTGCCCCGGGAACTCCAGGGCTGTCTTCTTGTTGCTGGCTCCAAAGCTAACAATAAAATCCCTTCACACAAATCGTCCTTTGGCTTCAGACCTCAAGGTCCGTGTCATCTCCGCAGGAACCGTCGTGGGGTTGGCGTGCCCAGTCCCCTCCGCTGCGCGTGCATCCCGCTCCGCTGACAGCCAGTGCTTTGAACTCCAGAGGTGTTAAATGGCTTGGGAACATAATTTCAAAACGGACAGTTGGATAAACACCAGAATAAGCACCAGAAGATGACAGCGGAACCAAGGCTCGAGATGGGCCGGCTGACACCACTGGGCGCTGAACCTGGCTGGAAGCTTCCTGGCAGCGACAGCGAAAAGGGAACACCTGTCGTGGGCGCCCTTGTTTCATTGTCAGTAAGAAGTAGAGCAACTGCTAGACGCGCTCCACAAAACGCTGGACGCACTTCATACACACCCCCACCCCAGCAAGCTCAAGTACCCTGTGAACCTGGACGCCCACCACCCCCAGGGCAGGCAGCGAGGAGCTCTTCAAGGGGTAAAGCGACCCCTGTGGGGCCAGCGCCCGTCCTCTCTCCTGCTGTTCGCGGGCACCCGGGCACGAGGCGACTCGGCTGAATTAGGGCGTCCTGCAGCTCCCGAGGCGAGGAGGCGCTTGGCCTTTCCGTTCCGCCCTCAGAAGGGAGAGGAGAGGTGGTCCTCGAGTGGGAGTCAGTTCAGGCTGCGGGCTGTGCCACGCGCGGAGGTCCGGGGACCCCACCGCCGCCTCCCCGAGGCCCGCCCCGCCCCTTACGACCCGTCCCTGCAACCCCCCGCGTGGGCTTCCGGCCGCGGCGACCCCTGCCCGCGCTATTGCGCTCGCTCGTTCGCTGACAGAGGCTTCGAGGGCGGCAGGGCGGGGCTTCGGCGCCGGGGGCGGGGCCTTCAGCGGGCGGGCGGGGTTTTGGCGCCGCGAGGTGGCGGCAGCAGAGCGGCGCAGAAGGGAGGGGGCGGCTGGCCGCGCGGAAGGAGTGAGTCACCTGACCGCTGCCCTCGCCGCCCGCCGGGCGCTCTCGCTGCAGTCAGTCGGGCCGCGCCGCGCCTCAGCTCTGGTGAGTGGCTCGGCCGTCCCGCCGGCCCTTCTCCGGGAGGGTTGGCGCGGTCAGGGCCGCGGGCCTGTGAGGGGAGGCCGGCGGACAGGTCCAGTGAAGGCGCGGGCGGGCCGGGGGCGGCTCTTTCTGGGCTGGGCGGGGCGCGGGGGGCACGTAGCGGGGCCCGCGGGGGGCGCCGGCGGCCGGGATCCTGGAAGTGGCCGCGACGCCGGAAGGGGCGTCCCGTCGGCGGCCGAACCCCCTGCACTGCCGGAGCTGTTGTTTACCCGCGCGCGCCGTACTTTACCCGGGGCGGGCGGGGGCTGGGGGCCGCGGGGTCCCTGCCCCACCCCCTCTCCCTGCCCTCGGGCGCCAGCCGGGCCCCTCGCCCGCGGCCCGCCCGGGCTGTGACACATCAGCACCGCCCTCGCGGCTGGGGCCCCGTATTGTCCTCCGCCGCCTCCCACCGCACGCCCAGCCTCGCGTCTACTCAGCCCGGTGCCTGTCGCGCGTGGAATCGCGTAAGAAAAGCCGAGTTTGTGGCTGGGGAGAGAAGGCCACCGTGCTGAGCTGGATTTAGCGAAGACTGGTTTTGGGGACCGGAGATCCCAGGACTCCCTTTGTTGGAGTTTTGCCCACGCGTTGTAATTAAGCCTCGCACAATATGGTGAGAGTGGGCGTTGATTCTGGAGACACCAGCTTTGTGCTCGTGTAATGTAACACGAGTGCCGTTGCTTTCTCATTCTTACACGGCAGTTTCATGTCATTGAGTAGAATTGTGCGGAATGCTTTTATGGAGTGAGGCTTCTGCGTTAAACTTGTGCTGATTCCAGGTAAAGTGTAGTAGTAATTGTGAAAGAACGTGTATGAGGAAAACGAGCTACAATGTCATGCTTGGAGGAACAAAGAATGTTTTGTAGGATGCTTTGCTTTTTGGAGAATTGTGTAGGGGTAGGGACTGTTACCCATGGATGATGCTATGGGAATTTGATCATGTATTTGAACACCCTTTACATCAGAGGGTTTGCATTGAATGCAGTTCAGAAGGATAAAGGGTGGAAATCCCAGATGTGTTAGTGGCAGAGCACTTGAGCGCTTCACATAGTCAAGCAGAGAAATGGGAAGAGGTCGGCTTGCTTCTTCCTGGTCTTTGGGTAGTGGTGCAAGGGCTGGGCTGGGCTTGAAGGCACTTGCCACTTCTGCCTTTGGACATCTTGAAGAAGCTTAGGGAAGAAAGGCTCCCGGTGAGTCAGCTTGGAGTAGGGTGACTTTGGCGTAGTGATTCTTGTATTGTTGTTTAACCTATGGTTCTGTCAAGTGGTTTACTGTTGTTCGGTATGTTGGTTGGTTAACAAGGTAGGATGACTCTTTAAAAAGTTGGGTTGCTGAGTCATTCGCCCCAGCTTGAGAGGTAATTAGAAACAGCTGGTGCAAATACTCTCATCACATGCCTCCACTATAAAAGGCCAAAGAGCGCTCTAGAGAGGTTGCTTCAGAAGGCTGAAGGGGACCCAGCTGGGGTTGTTTTGATACAGGTTATCAGTGGGTGAAGTGGAAGAGCACTCTTAGGCAGTGGCCAATAGCACTGAGGCGGGTTTAAAGACGGAGCCTCGTGACCTGCTGTCTGAGAATAAATTTGCGCTGGAGAGAGCTAAAACTGGGGAAGAAATTTGCAGCTAGGGGTAACCCAATAAAAAATATTGTAACAAAAATATTTACTACTCTTACTGGACTTAGTTTCCTTTTTGTGGTTTCTGTTACGTGGTCTATAAGTTTCAAGCAGTGAGCTTAATTTGTGCGTCATAAAAATTTGGTTATGAGTACACAGAAGGGACTTGCTCTGTTTCTCATGGCCCTTGGCTTTTCATGCATACACAAGAAGTTTCAGGAGTCAGAGGAGGGTAAGCACCATATGGGTGGAGTTAATAGGTCTCATTGGGTCAAGTCTCGAAAGAGCTGTTTAATGAATAGCCAGCCATAAATACCTGTCTCATTGTCTTGATTATATGACACCACTGCCTTTACACCTGGTGTCATTGCTTCTTGCTTTAAAAAGGAGCACACAACCCAAATATTTGTATGAGTCCTCATTGCAAACAAAGTTTAGGAATGGGAAATGTAGAGCTGGGAATTTGGCCCTTTGGTGAAAAAAATGATGATTCCTATTAATGGTAGTTCATTTAAAATATTCTGTATTAGGAAAAACGATTTATTTTGTTCCTTTAAGTCTGGGACTAGAGGAGATTAGAAATCATGAATTTTGTAAGTATTAGGGCCTCCAAGGTGGGGTGCAAGGAGGTTCATTTGGAAAGAATATATTAAAACTTTTAAAAACTTTAATATAAGAAAGACATTAAGCTTAAAGATGCAGACTAACAATCGTGTATTCATATTATATAATGCGTGTGCATGTCCTCCACCCCTTTGTTGCCGGGGGAACATAGCCTGTTAACCACTGTCAGTAACATTCTTTCAACAACCGGAATGCTTTTTCTTTTAACTTACGGTTTCCTCCTAAGAGTTCTTTCAGACTGTTAATACTCCATTTAAGTTTTATTTTATAGGTAGTTCTATTGTCTGTATGTTTTACTTCAGAAGCTTGAGTGTAAATTTCTTGTTACATTGTTGATACTGGGGATGGAAATACAAAAAACACAGAATTTCATTTGATAACCTGTATTTTGAATTTGGAGACAAGCCCAGCGGTTGGTTTAATGTATGTGATCTGAAGTGCAGTGATGTGTAAAAGGGTGCAGTGGAAATACTTGAAGATAATCTACACATTGGAGTGTAATATGTATAGCATATGTAAAAATTAGTTTGTACTGTTACTCCTTGAAATCTGTTTTTTTTTGTTTGTTTGTTTTTTGCCAAGCTTACGTTCTCTTAATGAAGATTAATAAGACGACATATTCAGTAAATCCCTTGGGAAGTGGCATTTATTCAGAATATCAACCTCCTACTAGTGCTGGGGGCGGGTGGCGGCGGTGAGGGTGGTTAGTATTTACCATTCAGTTAAATCTCATGTGCCATGTGCCTTCTACACCCCTGTACTGTGAGAGGTGATGCTCAGAATAACAGTTGCAAAGCCCGTTAAAATTACCACTTGTCAGATTTTCTCTTCATAGTGCTGATCTCTCCATGACTTATGTTTTAGGAATCACCACCTCTCTTCTAATTTTCTGACTAATGTTCTGTTAATGAGAGAATTGTCTTAACCCTAAAACCTGCATTCCCTGAGCATTCTAGACAGAGGGTTTATTTTATGTGGTGGAACGATGATTTTTGAGATTGTTTTGATTTAAAATATATGTCAAATGAGGTAATGTACCGATGGCCAAGGTATGGGTAATTTGAGTGCAATTCGCCAGAATCCGTGCCCCTTGGAGGGAGTAAACATTTCAGGACTGCAGCTAAAACATTGACTTACACTAGCCTGAAGCCCAGGCACCTGGCTTACACAGTGCACTAACATAACTGAAGTCTGGGTTTGATCACTGTACAGTTGACAAAGAAGCAGTAAGCAGAATGGTTAAAAAGTAGTTCTGGAGCCAGACTGCTTAAGGTCAGGTTCTGGTTGTGTCACCCACTTTAAAGCCTTGGGCAAGCTCTTCTACCTGGTAACTAGTGCCTCATTGTTTCCTCTGTAAAACAGGGGTGGTGATAGTAGAATCTATATCAGAGAGGTTGTTGTGAGGATTATATGCGTTAATTCGGGGTAAGTGGTTAGAACAGTGCCAGCTTTATAAGAAATATCAATAAGTGTTAGGTGTTATTATCTGTTGTTCAGAATCAGGGAAGTACTTAGTTACACAGTAGTGTTTTATAGCTGTTGAGAGCTGAATTGCCAGCATTGATCACAAGTGAGACTGGAAAAACAACCCGGGGAACACTCTTATGTTAAGTCAGTAGCACCATCTCAAACATACATCCAACTTCTGAGGGCAACGAACACAGGACATAGCTTTTTACTTAAAGGAATCTTAACAGTCTCAGCGGAGTGCTTGAGGTAGTCACTAACCAGTTAATTGAAACTGGCTTTTACGAAATAAAAACACTTGCCATTCTTTGGCTAGTCTTTTCCACGTTGTAGTTGACATTGTGGCCTGGCAGCTGTAGTAACCTGTCCACCCCTCCCTTCTTGTTAATACCAGAACAGAACTAGTTTCTCAGTACATATTCCTGGGCCCTATCCAGTTTGTTGGAAACATTTAGAATGTAAATTTGTAAGCTAATTAGTTTCTTCTAAGTATTATGTTTTCTTTAGATGATATGCCTGTACTAATACAGAAAAATTATCCATGAAATGGATATGAATACAATGGACATATTTATCGTATAGCTTTTTGTACCTGTTAGTAATTCAGAAAGGTTGTGTTATTTTGACCATTCTTTCACCCAGATTGTAAGTTTCCTGATGGTGAGAATCTGTGTCTTTCTGTTTTATCTCCTATGGCACTCTGAATGTGCCTTGGCTGTGTTTCTTTAATAAACTGTTGGTTGCTGAACTGGGTGGTATGATATGTGTTCATTCTAGTTCTGTGATTTTGGAACTTGGGAATGTTTAACAGATTGAAGGAGAGAACATCGTGTGTGGTACCTTGTAAGTGTGCACTGAGTTGAAATTCTTTTGATTATTTAGCTTTCTACTTTCTGTTTTTATCATTGGTGTGATTATTGAGAAGGCAGCTGGAATTAAGTAATTCTAGTTCATCTCCTAAGATAGACATAAAACTTGTCTTGTGACTTATTTTTACCCATAATTGGATTAGAATTGAATTGAGCAAAATATAATTTGGTTTTCTAGATGTTAAATGTCTTATATGTCTAATACTTTGAATATCACTCCTCTAGAACAGGTTCTTTGTTTTATTTAGGATCAGGGACAGGTTAGAAAATATTCATAGGATAATAAAAAACTGCCCTGAAGCAAACGTGAGGAAGAAGAAATAGTGGTAACCAGAATCTTCGTTGTTAATGACCAGTGTAGAAACACAGTGGGCATGCAGTGAAATTGGCTGGCAGCTGGTTCCTTCTCCGTACGGGCACAATTTAGAAAATGTTACATTAATGCAGCTGAAATTTTGTGCAGATCATGTTATTTGAAAAATAAATGTAAACACTTTTTGCAATGCCTTAGGAAAGTCATCGTTCAAACTAATATTTTTGTAATAAACTAGTTATTCCCAGTTTTTTTTTCTTTTTCTTTTTTTTTTTGAGATGGAGTATCACTCTGTCGCCCAGGCTGGAGTGCAGTGGCGCGATCTCGGGTCACTGCAACCTCCGCCTCTTGGGTTCAAGCAATTCTTCTGCCTCAGCCTCCGTAGTAGCTGGAATTATGGGGCACCCCCCACCATGCCCAGCTAATTTTTGTGTTGTAGTAGAGATGGGTTTCACCATGTTGGCCAGGCTGGTCTTGAACTCCTGACCTCAAGCAATCCACCCGCCTTGGCTTCCCAAAGTGCTGAGATTACAGGCGTGAGCCACTGTGCCTGGCCCCTAATTATTCCCAGTTTCTTTCAGGTAAAGTTTTTTTCACTTTTTAAATTTATCATTTTTTTAGATCAGATCAGTCATAGTGGACAGTTGCACTCTACTTCCCCATCCCTCATTAAAGTGGAATTACACTAAAAAAGGTTTTCAATTCCTTTGTAGCCTGGACATTAGTAATAGCCTACCTCCAAGGCTGTAGAGTAAATAGTATAGTAAGGGAAATGTCCCTCCCTCCCCCACACACCTTTTTTCCAGTTATCTCTTCTTTTTATTGATTTGTCTGCCTCCAGGACCCTAGGGAGGTGTTTTTGTCCTAAGGAGGTGAACTCCTGAGGGTCCTATTGAAGAAATAGGGCGACCTATCCACCCAACTTCCTCTTGACTGATATCTTCACATGCTTAATGCCTTATTCATTTTCTAAAGTGTGCCAGCGTCTTTCAGAAGTCAGCTAAATTAGTGCAGTTGCTCATCCATCAGACAGTTTTGTTATAAAATATGTGGCTATAAAAGATTGAATAAATTTATTAGGTTGTAATTTCATTAATGTGTATTTTATATTTAAATATTATTTTAAAAAATGTACAGTGGTTATCTGATCTTGGCCCAGACCTCTTCAATTTCCAGTGTACCTGATGTCTCTTTATCAACTGTTTTTCTGAGGTGTATCTCAGCCTGGCTCTGGGTACTCCCCTAGGTAAGAGTCATAATTCAGGTTGAAAGAGGTAAGAAAAAAAAAAAGCTTTTGGCTTTTGTAATCTTGTTTTTTTTTTTTTCTTTCACATTAGCAAAAGACTGTTGAAGTAGAGAGCATTTTGCCCAGCTCACTTGGATTCTTTGCTGGCATGCCTTCAGTTTCAGTTGTCATCCAGAGAAGTCAAAGGAAATGCTGCTTGGGGATGAGCATGTAATTACGATTAACTTTCCCTACTTCGTTGTCTCTTTGTGGTAAAAGACTGTCACAAGTGCTATTCAAACTATAGGTATTTTTTTTTAGATTTCTAAAAAGTATATTTTGTCTCTGGGGCCTCCTGTCTTTGGACTAGTTTGTCTTCTTCCAGACCCCAGAAAGGCTGGGCCACCTTTTCTTCTTTGAGCAGGTTGGCAACAGTGGTCACAAATAGCAGAGGAGCTGAGATTCTAGAGAGCTATCCTACCACTGCTTCTCAGATGCCAGTGTGGAAACAGCCTCTTCTTTTTTGTTGAATTAGCTCGGAACAGCTCTCTAATCTCTGAAGAGTGAGGAAAAACTGTGTTTTTAAGTTTCAAGGCTAAGGCACTTTGTTCTCTTTTCTCCCTGTTCCTGCTGCTGTTCTCCCCCAACTCACATGAACGCATACTTAACTTTCAGTGTATGTGGACAGTAGGGTTGCTAAATTCATGTCAATATTTGTGGCATTCCTACATGTTAGGCATTTGGTTTACATTTAACTTATGAAACAAATGTTTAGGCTTTTATAAGCCAGGAACTTTTCCAGATATTGGCAATAATGAACTTTTCAGAAGTTACAGTCTAATAGACAGGCAAACTATTCCCATAGCATGCTATAGTAGCAACATGTAAAATGTGTTGTGGAACCACAGACTATTAAAAGCCTAAGTTTTGGGAAATCAAGAAAGCCTTAGGGATGTTTAGTGATGAATGCATAGGTTAGTGGAGGAAACAACTTGTATCAACTCAATTTGAGAAGCTTAGCTGTGAATAAGAGGAGAGAGAAATAGATTTTAGTAGGGAGAAGTTGGGTCAGGAAGAGTGTGTGTGTGTGTGTGTGTGTGTGTATTTAAAAATCCAGTCAATGGAAAAAGGTTGAAGATGCAGGCAACGTCCTTGTTTTGTCCTTGGCAAGTTCCTCTTATGGTTGCAAGATGGCTGCCACAAGTTCAAGTGTCACAAGAAAATATGACTTAAGTTTCCTGGAAGAAGACACACTTTTTTTTTTTTTTCCTAGGTTGTTTCTATCAGTGAGAAAAATTTTTCCCTAAAGCCTCATAGTAGATGCTACCTTGTCCCTCTCTCCTCTCTTCATAGGTCAGCATTGCACACAAGCCAGTGCCTAAATGAGTCAAGGTCAAGGGGAATAGTACCGCTGTGATCGGCATAAATGGATTGTGATTCTTCTTAGGTTGTGGCTGGGGTCTACTTCCTCGGAAGTTGATGGCCTCAGGTTGAGAGTAGATACGTGAGCACAGTCAGGGTTTGGTTAGAAGGTGAGGGGGTGAATGGTGTTGTGCAGTTAACAGTGACATCCTTGTCTACTAGTTCTGCCACCACTACACTTAGATACAAACTTCGGAGGAGAAAAAGAAAATGTGCTTGCCTTTGGATTTGGAATTTTAGGTGACTTTTTTTCCTCTTATATGCCATTTCCTTCTATGATCAAGTAGCACTTTTACAATCAAATCAAATCAATGGTTTATTTAAAAATTATTTAAAAATTGAAAATGCCAATTTTGCCAATAAATATATATAGAAGAAATAAACTTTTTTTTCAATGCTTTAAACATTTCAAAAGTTCCCTGCCATTGTCTTATTCCTTTCAGGGAGAGGAGAACATATAATTTTATCTTGTAGTTTCTGATTATGTGTATACTAAGAGGACTACTCTGTCCCTCAGTCCATAGTGCACACCCACCTGTGGTCTCTATGGCTTGCACTGAGTGCTGAGGCCAGCCTGGCTCAGATAGAATTGTTAGTTCATTGGCTAGATGGGTCAGGATTCTTTAGAATGCAAATTCTTGAATCAGGAGTACAAACAGGAACATCTTCCTTTTTCTACACACTCATTCCCCTCCTCGAAGGGAAGGCTGTCCCGTAGTTAGCTTATTCGTCATTCTTTTCAGACTTTAAAATTAATGCCACCTTAAGTTTATACAGTATTCTTGTAGTACTCCTAACTTTTCTGTTTTGCTGTATGTGTACATTGTAGAAAGATTAAATCAAGCTAATTAACATGTCCATTACCTCACTTACCTTTGTGTGTGTGTGTGTGTGTGTGTGTGTGGTGAGAACCTTTAAATCTACTCTCTTAGCAATTTTGAAATACAGTAGGATCCCCACCCACTGTTTTACTTTCAGCAGTTTGTTACCTGTGGTCAAATGAAGTCCAAAAATATTAAATACAATAGATATTTTGAGAAAGAGACAAACATCACATTCACATAACTTTTATTACAGTATATGGTTATAATTGTTGTATTTTATTATTGTTAATCTCTTACTGTGCTTGATGAAAAAGCATAGTATATATATAGGGTTTGTTACTATCTGCAGTTTCAGGTATCCACTGGGGTTCTTGGAATGTATCCCCTGTAGATAAGGGGGACACCTGTGTATGTTGTTACAAGTATGGTCACTGTGTAAAAGCACTTTTATATTTCATTCTTGTTCCTTCTCAATCGCAGGTCTGGGTGCTTTCTGTGCTGTGAAAGGCAGACAAATAATGTAAATCCTAAACACTTGAGTGTTGTAAATTTACAAAATGAAAATTGCTCAATGGTTGTTTCTTTTTGAGAGTAACAAATAGACTGTGATAAATGGCCAGAGTAGGCTTCTGAACTGGTATTAGTTTTTTGGATAGAATTTAGAAAGACTTGTACTACCAATATAATTTTTGTCTCAGATAAATGCAATAGTATTTACCTACTCAGTAGTTCCTCAGATGCTATTTAAACTGAGCTATATTTCAGCTTTATTTATAGGCTGCAAATTGTTCCTTATTTGGCTGAATCTTGTGGTTATGATATAATGAAAAGTAGTTACTGAGATCACTGGTGCAAATCTGTAGCTTGGAAATCCTCATTTTAGAAATGATTATTTTGACTCCCAAGTTAAATAGTAAAAAATAGACTTATGTTTTTAGTTTTAGCTATGTATATTGAGAAACTGTGGCCCTACGGTGGCTGTTAGGGATTAGTGGATTAGGTTGTTTTTAAATAAGACATTTCAGTTTAGTATCTCTACTTGAATAAAACAGTTTCAAATTTGTGATTCATATGATATACTGATTGCCGTACGGTAACTTCTGTTTTATTTAATTAAAATTGTTAACATTCTTTTTTATACTCTTAAGCACCTCCCTCCACCCTCACCCCCCTTTTTGACTCAAATTTTATTGTGAGTTGGTGTATAGTTAGGAATTTGAAGAGCACTTTTTTTGTTTATTTTATCTTTTCGGTTACTATGCATACTATGTGTGTCAACTCTTAAACCTGCAGGGGGTCATTTTGGCCATCAACTAGTTTTAGGGCTTTCGCCTCCTAAAGAATATGAATTATGGTTATAATTTTTACAGTTTAAAAAACAAGATGGCATATGAAGAATCTTTATTTCATTATGAAAATAGAACATGGATGCTTAATCCTCTATATTGAAAGTAACTTGTAGTGAAATACTTCCTAGTGTTCTCTTCTTCTAGTTGTCCATATGTAGTATGTATAACTATAGACCTTGATGATTTAAGTTGAGCACAGTTTAGTGTGAGGTTCCTTTCAGTGATGCATGAGATTGGTTATATGATCTAGTGAGTGTTATTTAGAAATTAATTCACCAGACCCGGGTGTGGTGGCTCACGCCTGTAATCCCAGCACTTTGGGAGGGCGAGGCAGGCAGATCACCTGAGGTCAGGAGTTCGAGACCAGCCTGGCCAACATGGTGAAACCCTGTCTCTACTAAAAATATGAAAATTATCTGGGCGTGGTGGTGCTCGCCTGCAATCCCAGCTACTTGGGAGGCTGAGGCATGAGAATCGCTTGAACCTGGGAGGCAGGTGTTACAGTGAGCCAAGATTGTGCCACTGCACTCCAGCCTGGGTGACAGAGTGAGACTCTGTCTCAAAAAAAAAAAAAAAAAAAAAAGAAAGAAAGAAATTCACCAAATATTGATTAATAAGGGGAAATTTGTTGTTCCACAAATGCCCATTTAATCTGTTTGTGTAATAGTGTTCCTTCTCATCACACACAGGATACTTGGGGTATTTCTTGAACTCCTTGTTCTTCCATCCCTCCTCAGTTTTACCTACTCTTCCCCCACATACCACTTGAGTCATGTAACATGAATTGAAATGTAATATTTGGACCTGGGAGCAGAGACTTTTTCAGTCTTTAAATTATTGCCCTTCTCAAGCCTTTAGTTTCCTTATCTGTAACAGAAGCGGGTCATCCTGGATGAATGTGCTTTTTTAATTGGAAATTCTTTAGGTCTGTGAAATTAGCCGTTATTTTGGGCAGACTTGTGCAATTTTAATATTTTCGTTTTATCTTGAGATCCTTATTAAGCTTAACTGAATTTTTATTATAGGAAGTGTTAAGCCAGGTAATTTACAGAAGATCACACGGTTGATGATATCAGTAGAGCGTTAATCTGATTATCCACAGCTGCTGGTAGCCTTAAAATAACCTAAAACTTGATTTCCTGTTGTCCTTAATAATTCTGTGTGTTTAACACTTCATATTTTTCAGAGGGCTTCGTGAGACAGACAGGGTGGGAGCTACCTACTTAGGCTATCTATTCAGTTTCACACATGCACATTTGCCCTTGTTCACATGGCTAGACTTGACTTGATGGGTCTTTCCTCCTCATTTTCCTATAGCAGGGTTCTCTCATTTTTTTTAAACACCAAGTCTTCTTTTTATTTTAGGTTTCTATAAAATTTAATTTATTCTTTAGTAATTTATTGTGAAGAATCTGCTAAGTTTTAGAGCCCATCAACTTATCATGTAGTGACAAACCAATTATCTGCTGATGACTGTAGGAAATATCTACTCTAAAGGGGGAAAATGTAATTGGCAATCTTTGGGAGATTTCACGACAATCAAAATAATTGTGAACTATCTTTTTAACCAAGGCACATTTTTTGTTTGTTTATAGTTATTTATTCCAACATTTTTCTGATTATAAAGTAGTATGTATTTATGGTTAAGAATTTGAATGCAGAAACAAAAATTACCTAGATCTTACCATGCTAATATTTTAATTATATATCCTAACAAGGCATGGTGATGGTGATGAGGGTGGCAACCAAGATTTCTGGACATACTGAATTGGTGATGCCTATTAGACATACAGGTAGTAATTTGAGTATGCAGTTGGCTATATGAGTATGAAATTCAAGAGAGAAGTCAAGATTGGACCAAATACGAATATGGGAGTGTTCAGCAAGTCAGTGAAGTGATCGTGTCTCCATTGTGGGTCCAGATGTGTTCACCTAGGGAGTGTGTGCAAAGAAGAAACCAGAGGATTGTGGTATCCTGGAAGCCAAGTGAAGACAAGGTTTCAGGAAAGGAATGATCAACTTGTTAAGTATTGCTGAGATGCTGTGTAAGAAGACTGAACATTTGCCATTTGGTGATGTGGAAGCTGTTGAGCTTCACTAAATGGTTTCCACGGAGTGGAGGGGAAAAGGCTTGTTTGAGTGGCCTCAAATGAAATTGGGAAGAGAGGGAAGAGACAGTGTGAGTATAAATGGTTCCTTTTGGAAATTCAGTACAGGAGAGCAAAGAATTATAGATCGAGGGGTATAAGGAGGGTCAATAAATTTTAAGAGAGGATCCATTATTCATCAGTTCCATTAAAGGCAAATGCAAAATTTTATTATGTGCGTGGTTTTCTGGTGGAAGTTCAATAGATTTCATCAGATTCTGTAAGGCAGAGAACCAGTGCTCTAGTGATTTGGCAGTTCAACAGCTCATTTTTCTGGAGGATACCCTTAAAATTTTAACTGATTTAAATTAATATTCACCAGTATTAAATAGTATGTGTAACATCGTACCCAAACAAGATGTCTTTCTGTATTTTTTTCTTTCCTTCTCTTAGTTTTGTTAAAATCTTTTTAGTTCAGAATATTCTCTATCAAATGCCTTTTCTATTTGAAGACTCTCCTAAAAAGTTATATTAATACTTGCAACCAAGTTATCAACCATTTACATTTAACTAAATTTTGCTACTTTTGTTTACTATCTATTTAAACATTTTAAGTTTGTGTTTTTAGTCAAAGTAATACTTGTTGGTTTTTGTTTGTTTTTTTAAGTACAGAGAACAACCTTATCTGCTGCACCTCACCCCCTAATTCTGCTTCAGAGTTATGTGCAATGTTTACTGATTTCTGCTATTTAATTTTTTTGGTGGATACCTCTGTCTAAAATGTTTACACCTCAGTTTATTTATCAACCTAAGATATTATCTGTTGACTTGGTATTACTGTGGATGATGATTTCGTTTACTCTACTATCCCCCCACATGTATTTGTAATCTTATTATTCCACTTCTACTGTTGATCACCTCTGCAACTCCAGCTCTAAACATTTTTTTTCTATTTCTTTTTCTTGTCTCATTAATCCGAGGCAGTGCCTTTTGACTCTGCACATTGTAAGTTGTATGGAAATACCATTCCCATTCTTCCTGATTCTGTCTCCTAGCCTGCTTTATTTTGTCAAGGTTAATAATATTTACATTCTATGCTATAGTTATAATTAAGTCTCTCATTATTTGTCTATTCTAAAAGTTGAAAAAAGTCACAGAGATGTAAAGTGACATGCTTAACTGACAGTGGAGTCCTCAAGTTATAAAGTGCTATTAATCTTTTGTGCTGTCCACCCATAGCTATCCCTAGAGCAGCGCTAGCTGCTGTTTGGCAGTTTCTGGAGAAGTCTTTATGTCCTTACTTGTGCTCCCTGATAACAACTCTGTCCTCATCTTCAGCCCCTGATTGTGGGATTTTAGGGGTATCTGAGGTGTAAGTATTTAGAAAGTGGTGTAGACAAACCGTGGAGGAGGCTGAGTTGGGAAATTTTACGTGTTGGGGGAATTTTCATTCTTTGCTTTTTTCCCCTCCCCTCTTTCTTGTGGGAGCCTTAACTGGGATAGTAACAATTGCACCCGCCTCTCTGCCCATTAGTTGCTCATCTTAGAAAATCTACAGTTAACATATTTAGTGGCGAAATACTTAACACTTTCCTTATATGGGAATGAGATGAGGATACCCACTGTCACCACTCTCACTATTCAGTCATTGCAATAAGGGAAGAAAAAGAAATAAGCATAAAGACGGGAAAGAAGTAAAATTGTCTCTGTTTGCAGATGACATGATTGTGTGCATAGAAAATCCTATGGAATCCACAAAGCAGCTATCCGAACTAGTAAGCAAATTAAGGTTGCAGAATTCACGGTTGATATTTAAAACGATAATTTTGTTTTTACACAATAGCAACAAAACAAAAGAGAAAATGAAGTTTAAAAAAACCAACTCTGTATGCAGTAACTATAAACATTAAATGCTGAGGAATATAGCAAAAGCTTCACAAGCCCTCTACTAAAAAGATCATAATAATGCTGAGATAAAGAATGCCTAAGTAAATGAAGAGAGATGCCATATTCATATACTGGAGGACTCAGTTTTTTAGATGTTGGTTCTCCCCAAATTGATCTATATTTTCATTGCATTCCTAATCAGAATTCAACTAGCTCTTACAGTAGAATTTAATAAGAATTAAAAAGCCCAGAAGAATTAGACATTTCACAAAAGAAGGTATACAAATGGCTAATAAGCACATGTAAGGAGGCTCAACATCCATTACTTATCAAGAAATGCAAAGTAAAACCACAGTGAGATACCACCATACATATCAGGATAGGCAGGATTAAAAAGATGACAGTACCAAGGGTTAATGAGAATGTAGAGCACGGCTGTCCAACCTTTTGGCTTCCTTGGGCTGCATTGGAAGAATTGTCTTGGGCCACAAATAAAATACACTAACACTAACGATAGCTGACAAGCTAGGAAAAAAAAAGGTCCATGCATGATTTTCATGCTATCTGCCACCACAGATGAAACAAAACAGTCCTCACATTCAAAGGGATGAACACGTCTTACGTAGAGCATTCTAATTAATTGCCATACATTGGAATTGTCATACACTGCTGGTAGCAAGATAAAATGATACAGTCACTTTGGAAAACTATTCAGTAATTTCTAAAAAGTTAGGCATGTGCCTATAATATGACTCAGCTCTTCTACTCCTAGGTGTTTACCCAAGAAAAGTGATACATGAAATATATGTCCATGCAAATGTTCATCAAAGCTTTATTACAATAATCCCAAATTGAGAACAATGCAAGGGTACATCTTTATTATAGTAGTCCATCAGAGTCAAATGGATAAACAAATTGTGGCATATCCATGTAATGGAGTGTTATTTTGTAATACAAAGGAACATCTGATGTATGCAACAACATGAATGAACCTCAGAAACATTAAGTGAAAGAAACCCGAAGTAAGAGTACATAATATGTGATTCTATTTGTATAAAAAGAAAATGCACATTATTCCATAGTGACATAAAGCAAATTATTGGTTACCTGGAATCAGGCACAGGGAAGGGTACATGTCAATGCCCTTGGAGGAAGGGGCGTGTGAAATTTTGAGGACTGATGGAAATTTTGTCTTGGTTGGGGGGGTGGTGGTGGTTTTATGCACATATACAGTTGTTAAAGGTCATTGTATTGCATGCTTTAAATAGATATGGTTTATTCTATATAAATCATACCTCAAAGTTGCTTAACAAATAGTGACTGACAAAGGCATGACAGAAAATATGTATTCAGTAAAAAAGCTTTACTGATGTGGACCAATTCTAGTTACTAGTTCACATTTTCATAGCAGATAACAATCCTATTCAGAATCAAGTAGCAGCCAAATATGTTAAGCAAATAAAAGACTTCATTGTTTCTTAAACTCTTTGTAGTAAGAAGGTATAACAGTGGAATCTGTTAGTCTTGTTTTGGTTCTGGAGCTTGGATTTCCTGTGTTCCTTCTCATCTTTGTTCCAGTATTTACTTCCAAGCTCTTCTAAGCTTATGACCTGGAATTATCCAAGTTGGTTTTGATCATTTGGGAAGTAAAACACCATTTATTTTTGACCTTTGAGGAGTCTATAACTTTAACAAACTTCTCTAACAGTTCACACTCTTCTCCTCTAAGCTTAACTTTAGTTTCATAATTTCGAATATGGATTTAGACCCAGCAACTATAACAAAAGGTCCATGACTTAACTATATAGTTTTTAATGTTAGGAAAAGTAAATGAAAAATCTTGCCTGTATGGGACCTCACATGATGTTGTAATAATCATGAGCTGCAAAAATTGTAGTGATTCCCTCCCACCCCATTTTTAAAAAAGCGGTGGCATCTTTAGTTATATAACAGTTCTAATGTAAATTACCAGGTTATTTACTCCTCTAACAATGTCATCATTTTTGGTGTTGCTGTAAGCTCCTCTGCTACTTACCTTAGTTCAAACTTTTTTTTTGTTTCCCATTTTCATTCAGCCTTTTCAAAATATATTTGTCAGTGTACCTTATCCAATAATACTTAAGGATTTTCTTAAGGCTGAGAGAAATAACTTTAGAAAATGTGACTATCAAATACAAATGTTTAAACAGTTATGATATTTAAGCCTGTAAACGGTTAAAGAAAATAACAGCTTGGTCATGGAGTTACTCTTCCAGACTCTCCTGGCAGGTGAGTCAGGTCTTAGGACCTTGGGAAGAATGTTGTCTTAAATTACTGTCCTGAATTAAGTTTCCACAGACTTTCTGATGTTAAGTTTTTTTCAGAATTACAGAATGATGAAAAGCCATGTCTTTAGAATTTTTCTTATGGGAATCTCCACCTTAAATTTAAAATCATTTTTAAAATAAAGGCCCTTAAAGGAGAGTTAAGGGTGTAGACACAGGATACTGTTGGATCTTTGCCATCCACTTGAAAAATTGAATGTAAGGTTCACCTAATTTCAGAAGAACACTCAAACTTTGGGTATCTTAGGTGTATTGTAACAGGAACTGACTGGCTTAGGGGAGTTTGAAGCTTGGGCTTAGGGAGGTTAGCTTTCTTAGCTTAGGGAGCTCAGAAAGATGTCATAGTAGAGGAATTTCCCTGTCTTCTGAGCCATTGAATACCCTGCCCTGAAATTGAGTGAGGTGAAAGTAATTGACAGGTTGATGAAGGTGATGTTAGGCAGAAACAGTGAGGAGGCAAAGGTGGAAATTCCAAATAGCCACTAGAAATGCGAGAAGGCAGGTTTTGAGGAATGGACTGGGCTGCAGATCAGGGCACTGCTTTTATAAAAAGGCTGGCACTTGCCCATATGCACCGTTCCTGATGTCCACTGGCCACCACTTGTGGCCAACCACACACACACACACCCTTGACTAACAGAACTATTTGTGAAATAATTGTTCTCATTAATTGAATATTATGGTTAAATGAAAATTGACCAGGAAAGTAGTTTTTGTTTGAAGACTTACTTCAAATAAATACCTTTCCAGATGTCCACATTCCTGTGTAAATTGATTATAATGATCATTATTATCTTTTTTACTTGAGGCATCATTCTCATTTTGAACATATCTAGGTTATGTTCTTGAAGGGACAGTCTTTTATTTGTGTTTTCTTGGCACTTAGTGCATCATGTGGCCCAGCTAACACTTGTAGGAAGAACATTTGTCATTTTTCAATGAAGATAAAAAATGTATGGTAGCCTTTTTTTTTAAAAAAAAAATTTGAGGTGTTATTTATTGTACCCTTCTACATTGAGAATTAAAACACAACATAATCTATTGAGACTTGAGGTAGATAAAATTCTAGCTCTTTTTCACACATGGAACTTTATACAAAGTTATCTTCTGACTTTCTGTTAGATGAAATATTGTAGACCTGGTTCCATGATCACATGTTCACCTTAGGTTTTTAAGAGTTTTTTTTCCTTTAAATAAATTATCTTTATATAATGTGATAAAGCCACAGCATCTTGTTTTCTGTATGATTTTGAAAGCAAAAATGTCAAGTAGTAACTATATCAAAACTTAAATTATGTGCATTCAGCAGAGAGCAGAAGTTATTTCCTAATTGAGGTGTAGGAAGCTTTAAAATGCTTATTCATCCTTTATCAGCACTAGTGAATGAATTGGCAATTTCCTAAGGTCAGCAAACTTTTATTTTGAATGATAACAATAGTATTTCTAAGAATATAGAAAAATGCAGGCGTAACACAGGAGTCCAAATTTAGTATTAAGTTAATAGAATTTTAGATTCTGGAAGGCTGGAGTGTTTTTAGGTTTGAGAAATGTTAGAAGGTGCATGATGGATGTTAGAGGACATGAAGGTGCCGTTCTTGTCTGATGTAGTTGTTACATAGTTATTGGGTAAAAATGGATTGCTGACCACTTAGATGGTTTCCAGGATTAGGAGAAATGATTTTCAGAACACTTCTGTAGTGCCTCATGCTAATGAAAGCAAAGGGCAAGGTGTTTTCATTACTGTAGGTCATATGTATTGGCCATGTTTATAGTTGCCAATCCTTGCTCTTTTTTGGCCTGTTGTTGCAGGTATGTCTTTGACTTCCAGAGGGATGAGCTGGCCTCTTTTTTGTCCCTCAAGTCTCTGGAAAAGCTGTCCAAGAAATTTTCTCTGAATGCTTGGCTCAGTGGCATTGTTCCACATATGTTGGAATAGGTGACTGGGCTGTGTTTGGAAGAAGATCTAGATTGGAGTCCCCAACCTCCGGGTTGCACAGCAGGAGGTGAGTGGCTGTCCAGTGAGCATTACTGCTTGAGCTCCACCTCCTGTCAGATCAGCAGTAGCATTAGATTCTCATAGGAGTGTGAACCCTATGGTAAACTGTGCATGTGAGGGATATAGGTTGCGCAGTCCTTATGAGACTCTAATGCCTGATGGTCTGAAACAGTTTCATCCTAAAACCATTGCACCCGCCCATGTGGGGAAAATTTGTCTTCCATGAAACCCATCCCTGGTGCCAAAAAGTTGGAGACTGCTGATCTAGATGACCTCTGTTTTGTTTCTGTATTAAAAATGAGAAATTACTCATTCAGCAGCATGTACCTGTGTTGGACCAGGTCCAACAGGTCCAACAGGTATGCTTGGGTTATGGCAGGGAACAAATCAGACAAAGTTGTGACATTTAAACAGAGAACTAAAAGGTGAGGCATTAGCTGGCTGAAGAGTAGAAGTCCAGATAGTGGCCACAGTGTATGTGGAGGCCCTGAAATCAGTAGGAGCTTGGGGCCTGTGGAGCAGGAAGGAAGAGACAGTGAGGCTACAGAATAGCAAGAGAGGGGGGCAATGGCTTGAGATAAGTCTGGATTAATGGATGGAAAACCCAACTACATAGGACTTGAGGACGTGTTAAGGATTTTGAAGTGATCATATGCCATTTATTTGGAAGATGACGTAGGGTTTTTGTTAGGAAGAGAATACATTGGAGGGGGTCAAGAGGGGCTTTAGGGGTATAAGGCTTTTGGTAATATTATCACCACTAATAACAGCTAATATTATTTGTTGCTGTAGACCAAGCACTGTGCTGTGAACCCTTTTCCCACATCATCTCATATAAACTTCAGAACATCTCAGCGAGGTGGTGTTTTCTCTACTTTATAGATGAGGGAACCGAGACAGTGAGGTTAAGCAACTTGGCCAAGGTCATATAGCTAGTAGTGGCAGAGCTGGGATTTGAACCCAGACAGTGTAAGATTGTAAATTCTGAGACTCTAAATCCTGTGGTGTTTGCCACTGGGCCTGTATTTTTCATTGCGTAGGTGATGGGCCTATGTGGGTCTTGAAATTGAGTGGATCGCAACTGGGATTTAAGAAAAAAATTGAATGGAGTAGAAAGTATCAGACTACTTGCATGTAATAAACATAAATATTGATATGTGAAACTTTATTTTATGTAAGTAAACTTGTACATTTGTGAACTGTTATAGAAGGTTAAACAGCATTTTTCCAGGCAGGAGCTGATGATGGCTTGGATTAGAGTTGTGCTGATGCCGATGGAGAGAGGTGGACCCCAGTGCTAAGAGGCAGAGGCAGCAGGACTCAGTAAGAGATTGGATAGAGGTGCCCAGCTGAGGAAGGAATGAGGAGTGAGTCCCAGATTTCTTGTATGAACAGCATCAGTCATGGTGCATGCTGTGCTCAATCCACTTGAAGGGAGACTGATCCTTCTTAGAGGGGTCCTCCTGGATGGCTGTTTTACTACCTGAATTTCTAGTTTCTCTCAGCTGCAGCTGACAGGACTTGGGGTTGGCATCTCGCCCAGGGGCAGCAAATTTGTAAGCTAGCTCTCAACCCATGAGATGATGTGTTACTGAAAACTGCCTAAACAGATGTTGAGCCAATAATTAATTCTCTGGAATTTGAGGTGAGTAGTCAGCCAGCTGGTGGCAGGATGAGAAGCGGTGGGCCACAGATGTATGTAGTTGACTACTAGCAGCTCTAGGGTGAAGGTGTAGGAATTATTTGTGTGGAGTCACCTTGAGATCCAAAGAACCTTTAGATTTCAGTTTCTAAGGCCCAGAGTCATTCTCTTTCTGAAGCTCAGGTCCAATTTTTTTTTTCTTGCTCTCTCTGCGGTCCATATCTGTATTCTGAAGCATAACCTTTTAGTAATATCCAGCTCCCCACATTGCTGCAGTGAATCTCCATACTGTGCGTTCAGCTAGTACTAACTGGAGACAGAATGATGGAGTAGTTAAAAAAAATGTCTGGTGGCAATTCCCCATCTTTGTCTTATTGGTCTTTTGATGTTGGCCAAGATACTTCTTACTGAGCCTTGGTTTCCACATCTGTAAAATTGGGATGATAGAGGAGCATCACAGGGCTGTTTTGAGGCATAAATGAGAGAAACTCTATCTAGCACTTAGCTCAGTGCCTGGTGAAGAATTACAGCTTAATAATCTTGCCATTGATAGTTAACATCTCTAGGATAGTCTCTGGAGAGACTTAAACGTGTTCATTAACAAACATTATGGGAAGGAGCCAGCATAGAGGGAGAGGTTGGATATATATGAGACAGGGTCTTAAGAGAAGATATTGGATCCCAGAGAAGCAGGCATGGCACGGGATTAAGAGAATACATTACAGATTGTTTTCAACAGAAGAGGGAACCTGATGGAGGTGGTAGGAGGACTGTTTTTTCTGAGGTTGGGTCCCACTCATGGTGATTTGCTAGGAGAGATGCTGGTGTCAGGAGGAGAAAAGTGGCAAGGTAGAAAGCTATTATAGAGAACAGGAGACAGGGACATACCAGAAAACTGGTGAACAGTACCAAGAGCCTGTGACTGCACATTGTAAATTTATAATGACACCAGTCTGTGTATTTCTACAGTGTTTTCTGGCAGTGCTGTGTTCAAAAGAATGATGAGCTATAAAAGTAAGATTAGTATAGTTTTGAAGGGTGTGCATCCTAGATACCAGGAAAGAATAAGGAGGCTGGGAGCGTGGGTACAGGGACATAGTAGGTCAGGTGGTCAGCCATGGAGTCCGGCTTGGTTGGGAGGGCAGTGTGCTCTGGGCAGGGTATAGTCTTGAAGAAAGAAGAGGGCAGTGGTCTGTGTGTGGTGCCACCCACAAAAGATATATAACTTCTTTGATTGATGGTTTTCCCTATTATTCTTAACACTAATTTCTTGTGTTGATAACTGAAGTATTAAGACTAATTGCTAAAAATAAATTTATATTCTTGTATGGGCCAAAACTGGAGTTAGTTCTAGTGTTTAATTTTGAAGTTACCAGTGATTTCGTGTGGTATGCTGAATCAGTAAATAAGTTGTGATCCTTAACCTTGGGACTGAACTTCAGTAGTCCTTATTTCTCCTTGCATTTTTGTTTGGAGTGTGTAGCAAATCTGAAAGCAGTACCATTTACTCATTCACTGACCATTTGAAGGCTTCCCATGTGTCAGGAGAACAGAAGTGAATGACGCAGGGATGATACCGTGAGGCATCACACGGATAAAGGCCAATAAGCTCCTCACAGTATCATCCTTTCTGGCCATAGGGTGCTGGAAGACAATATTAGAACTTCTCTTTTAACCTGTTACTTTGAACTTCTGTGTTTCTCAGAACATATATATCAGAATAGTAGCACATGTCTGAAAAATATAGATAAGCATACATGTATTGGGGGTATTCTTGTTTTTGGCAGTAGTGTGTATGTGATCAAAAACTATTTGGAGGCTATTATATGTTAGTATGTATTTTAAAAAATATAAAATTATAACTTTTTCTTAGCATTTTGAGAAAACCTAGTTTCTGCATGTAATTAATGAGGTAGTTTTACTTGCTTGTATTTGTAGTGTGAAGTAAATCTTACTGTATAAAAAGACTTACTACCAAGATCTGGCTTGACACATTTCAGTCATTTTCTTCTTGGTGTTGGAGGAACTTTACCTTTTGTAGAACAGTGTCCCTTGTTATAAAACACTAAATTCACTTGCCATCTATCAGATGTTGAGGAATGGGGTGTGGAGAATGTGGAACAGCACATGCCTGTTTTACTATCAGTCTCATCCCAAGGTGTGACCTCTGGGGACCTTCCTTCTTACCTCTCTGGCTGTCTCTCCTGCCTTCTCTCTCTCTCTCAACTGTCTCAAAACAATAGGATTGGGATGCCACCAGAAATTCCCTGCTCCCATCTGTTTGCTCAGAGTAGGTGGTTACTCAGTGTGTAATGTCTCACTTTCAGAGAGCCATGAAATCCTTGGTTCAAAAAGTTCCCTCACACCAAGAATCTTTTCCGTAAAATTAGTTAGAAAAACTGCTATCAAGAACCTATTTTAAATGAAGTACATTGAATAAATGCCTCTAGGTTGTTCCTCTGGAGGTTTTTTATTTTCATTTTTGTTTTAATGAGTATGTATCTTAGCCTGTATTTGACACTGTCATTTTTTAACAAGATGTTATTTAAGTGAAATCTTGCATGTGTGTTTGCAGGTTGATGATAATTAGAAGCATGCTTTCCACTGAACTTCCCGACAACATTTGTTATGCAGAATGTCTCTGAGTGAGAACTCGGTTTTTGCCTATGAATCTTCTGTGCATAGCACCAATGTTTTACTCAGCCTTAATGACCAGCGGAAGAAAGATGTGCTGTGCGATGTCACCATCTTTGTGGAGGGACAGCGGTTCCGCGCTCACCGGTCCGTGCTGGCGGCATGCAGCAGTTACTTCCACTCAAGAATCGTAGGCCAGGCTGATGGAGAGCTGAACATTACTCTTCCAGAAGAGGTGAGAGATCCATGTTTTTGGCAATTTTAATCTACTTTTACTTAAGTTTTTTATGGTTCATAATGTTGAAAATAAAGCACAGTCTCCTTGTCAGGTGGCTATGGAGCATTTCCCAGGTTCTGCGCAACCCTTTTTTTTTTTTTTTTAGTTTTTTTAATGTAAAATCATTAATTTTGAATGTTGGTTAACATTACTGAGCAGTTGGATATAACATAACACCCACTGTTATGTTATTTTTGATGAAATGACCAAATCAGGACACGCCCAGTGGATTGTAGGCAATTGGAAAAGTCATGGTTTTGAGAGTCTGTGCTGTGTGACATTCTCTTCTAGGGGCCCTTTCCAGTGATCAGCAATTGTAGCTATGTGTGTTAGTCTGTTCTCGTGGCGCTAATAAAGACATACCTGAAACTGGGTAATTTTTAAAGGAAAGAAGTTTAATCGGCTCACAGTTGCACATGGCTGGGGAGACCTCACAATCATGGTGGAAGACGAAGGAAAAGCAAAGGGACTTACATGGTGGTGGGCAAGAGAGAACTTGTGCAGTGAAGCTCCCCCTTATAAAACCATCACATCTCGTGAGACTTATTCACTATCACCAGAATAGCACTGGAAAGACCCACCCCTGTGATTCAGTGACCTCCCATTGGGTCCCTCCCATGACGTGGCAATTGTGGGAGCTACAATTCAAGATAAGATTTGGGTGGGGACACAGCCAAACCATATCACTAGGTTTAGGGTTCTATAAAACGTCCATTTTCTCAAGACATCTCCTATGAAAAGGAGGCACTCCATGAGTGTTCTGTCTCCCCTTCTTTCTTGACTTTGTCTTTATGTATTGATTAGAAAAAATAAACAGTGTTGCGTTATTTTTATATAGCCTTATTTTTACATACATCTTTTTCTCTGGTCTGTTGTGGAGCTCAGGCTAACAAATATTTGGGTCCTTGTTAATGTCCTGCCTTTCAGAGGAACTCTCTTTTGGGTGGGGATGTGCTGGCTGTGCTGACTCTTAGCAGCGTCCCTTGCTTTAGTTAGTTAGTAACTGCTACTAGCAGAGTATCAAGGCTGTGGCATTGGGACACAAATAGAAGTTAGGAGGAATATGGAGAAAGAATGTAGAAATCCTTTGAGTATGACAGGTCTATGTGGGATATTCCCAGTTGGATACGGTTGAATAAACTGTAAACTAAGTCTACAGTTTAGCCTGTTGCTGTCCATGCCTACTTCTGTGAAACTGCAGCTACGGTTTTGGGAACAGGTTGTCTGTTAGTTTTGTAGCAGAGGTCAGAGTCAATGGTGCAATATCAAGAAAATGGTAAAAAAGGCCAACCTATGAACTAGCCATTGTTTTAAAAAAAGAACAACACATTTTATAATGGAGATGTATTAACTATGGTTCATATTTTCAAATTATTGAATGAGACTTTACAAGTAAAGCAAAGTTTGATTCATGGATTTAGGAGGAAAGGTATGTGCATACATGCATGTGTGTATGCATTCATTCTTTCTAATTTAATGTGTAAATCATAAGTTTTCAAATATTTGAAGTGTTTCATTATAGTGACAGTGTCAAAATACCTTATAACTCACTATCCTAAAGACCTTTTTAGATTATTTTAACGTATTTAAAAATTTTAATTGAAATTTTTATCGAGTGTATTAGGGTTCTCCAGAGGGACAGAACTAATAGGATATATGTATGTATGAAGGGGCGTTTGTTAAGGAGAATTGGCTCACATGTTCACAAGGTGAAGGCCCATTATAGGCCACCTGCAAGCTGAGGAGGAAGGAAGCTAGTAGTGGCCCAGTCCGAGTCCAGAGGCCTCAAAAGTAGGGAAGCCAACACTGTAGAGCCTTCAGTCTGTGGCCAAAGGCCCAAGAGCCCTCGGCAAACCGCTGGTGTAAGTCTAAGAGTCCAGAGGCCAAAGAACCTGGCGTCTGATGTCAAGGGCAGGAGGCATCCAGGAGGGGAGAAAGATGAAAGCTGGAAGACTCAGCAAGTCACCTATCCCACCTTTTTCCTCCTGTTTTGTTCCAGCCTCGCTGGCAGCTGAGTGGATGGTGCCCACCCATATTGAGGGTGGGTCTTCCTCTCCCAGTCCACTGACTCAAATGTTAGTCTTCTCTAGCAACGCCCTCACTGACACACCCAGAAACAAGACTTTAACTTCAATCCAATCAAGTTGACATTTAATATTAACTGTCACACTGATGTTTTCATGTACAGATGTAAGAAACAATGCAGAGTTCCTTTTCACTTTGTCCAGTGTCCGCCATTGATAACATTTTGCAAAATTGTAGTATAGTATTACAACCAGGATATTGATACAATCTCCCATAGCGTTCAGATTGCCACAGTTTTGCTTGTACTAGCATGTGTGTGTGCGGGTTAAGTTCTATATAATTTTATCCCCTGCAAAGGTTTGTGTATCCACCACCATAGTTAAGATAACAGCCGGGCCCAGTGGCTCACGCCTGTAATCCCAGCACTTTGGGAGGGCGAGGCAGGCAGATCACCTGAGGTCAGGAGTTCGAGACCAGCCTGGCCAACATGGTGAAACCACATCTCTACTAAAAATACAAAAATTAGCCAGGCGTGGTGGCGGGCACCTGTAATCCCAGCTACTTGGGAGACTGAGGCAGGAGAATCACTTGCAGTGAGCCAAGATCGCGCCGCTGCACTCTAGCCTGGGTGACAGAGAGAGACTCTGCCTCAAAAAAAAAAAAAAGAAAAGAAAAGATACTGAACTTGCCAACACACAAAGATCCCTTGTGTTGTCCTTTTATAACCACAGACATCTCCTGCCTACACTCCATGCCCTCATCCCCTTGCCCCCTTCCTCCGTGCCTAATCCATGGCAACCACTAATCTTTCTTCCTTTTCTAAAGTTTTGTCATTCTAAAAATGTTATATAAATGGAATTATGCAGTATATTACCTCTTAGGATTGATGTTGTTTGACTTAGCTGAGATTATCCAGCTTGTGTGTATCAGCAATTTATTCCTTTTTATTGCTGAGTAATATTCTGTAGTATGGATGTACCGTGTGTGTGTGTGTGTAGCTTTTTACCTGTTGAAGGAAATCAGGCTAATTCTGGTTTTTGGCTATCACAAATAAAATTGCTGTAAACATTTGTGTACTGGTTTTTGTGTGAACATAAGTTTGCATTTCTCTGGGATAAAAGACCAGGAGTGCAGTTGCTGGGTCATATGGTAGTTGCATGTTTAGTTTTATAAGAAAGTTTTTTTCAAAGTGTCTGTACCATTTTACATTCCCACTAGCAATATGTGAGTGATTTAGTTTATCTGCATTCTCATTAGCATTTGATGGTATCACTGCTTTTTATTGGAGCCTTTAAAAAGCCTGAACATGGTTTAGCATGTTTATGTTTTTAAGAAGATCACGGCCGGGCGCGGTGGCTCACGCCTGTAATCCCAGCACTTTGGGAGGCCGAGGCGAGTGGATCATGAGGTCAGGAGATAGAGACCATCCTGGCTAACGTGGTGAAACCCCCGTCTCTACTAAAAATACAGAAAAATTAGCCGGGCATGGTGGCAGGCGCCTGTAGTCCCAGCTGCTCGGGAGGCTGAGGCAGGAGAATGGCGTGAACCCAAGAGGCGGAGCTTGCAGTGAGCCGAGATCGCGCCACTGCACTCCAGCCTGGGCGACAGAGCGAGACTCCGTCTTAGAAAAAAAAAAAAATCACAAATATTAATATTATCTTGACCACTCTTATAAGAACTCAGTGGTTTCAAATTAATTTTGTGCTTTTAATCCAGGATGATGCCTTCTGTGTACTGGAGTTGGTTCCATTTGCCTCTCACTTTAAGAGGCAGGTTTAATGTAAATGTGCAAGTTTCTACTTAAAAGTTCTGTTACTTTGAGTCCATGAATTTTTGCTGAAACAGTACCGAGGCATGATTTTTATAACTTCTCTTAGATCACTTTTAAAAATCTGAATCTTTAAAACTTTTACTGTTAGGAATTTTTGACAGTAAAGTTAATAGTTACCAGTTAGTATGCATTTACCATGGATCAAGACTTTGTAACTGCTTTAGAAATACTGTTTTATATCCTTTAAAATTCTGCTTTTGTAGCTTGTAGCAGTTGGAGTTGTTTGGAATACAGTGGCCATGTGGAGCTGGGCTAGCAGTAGACTCACTATGTGTGGCAGGTAGTGTTCATCCTGCTCTAATTCATAGATGATTTTTTTTTCCACTATCATGGGAAAATTGTGGTAATGTCTTACGTCTTTAACTTATGTGAGTAAACCATAGTTCATGTGCAATTAAGAGAGGCCTCTATAAAACAGTGTGTGGTCCCCGTGAAAAGCATGCTTTTCCAGGATCTTTTTCTTTTACATTTCTTAGAAGAATATGTTTTCTTCAAATTAAAGTACATATTTTATAATTATCACAAATAAGTTACATATCTCTCTATTCCTCTTCTACTTATTTTGTTTTTATGTACTAGACAGCTTTCAAATGATGTGTTTGTTTTTATTTTGTGTATCAACAGGTGACAGTTAAAGGATTTGAACCTTTAATTCAGTTTGCCTATACTGCTAAACTGATTTTAAGTAAAGAGAATGTGGATGAAGTGTGCAAATGTGTGGAGTTTTTAAGTGTACACAATATTGAGGAATCCTGCTTTCAGTTTCTGAAATTTAAGTTTTTGGACTCCACTGCAGACCAGCAAGAATGCCCAAGAAAAAAATGCTTTTCATCACACTGTCAGAAAACAGACCTTAAACTTTCACTTTTGGACCAGAGGGATCTAGAAACTGATGAAGTGGAGGAATTTCTGGAAAATAAAAATGTTCAGACTCCTCAGTGTAAACTCCGCAGGTATCAAGGAAATGCAAAAGCCTCACCTCCTCTACAAGACAGTGCCAGTCAGACATATGAGTCCATGTGCTTGGAGAAGGATGCTGCTCTGGTCTTGCCTTCTTTATGCCCCAAATACAGAAAATTCCAAAAAGCATTTGGAACTGACAGAGTCCGTACTGGGGAATCTAGTGTCAAAGACATTCATGCTTCTGTTCAGCCAAATGAAAGGTCTGAAAATGAATGCCTGGGAGGAGTCCCGGAGTGTAGAGATTTGCAGGTGATGTTAAAATGTGACGAAAGTAAATTAGCAATGGAACCTGAAGAAACGAAGAAAGATCCTGCTTCTCAGTGCCCAACTGAAAAATCAGAAGTGACTCCTTTCCCCCACAATTCTTCGATAGACCCTCATGGACTTTATTCTTTGTCTCTTTTACACACATATGACCAATATGGTGACTTGAATTTTGCTGGTATGCAAAACACAACAGTGTTAACAGAAAAGCCTTTGTCAGGTACAGACGTCCAGGAAAAAACATTTGGTGAAAGTCAGGATTTACCTTTGAAATCCGACTTGGGCACCAGGGAAGATATTAGTGTTGCATCTAGTGATAGGAGTAGTGTGGAGCGAGAAGTGGCAGAACACCTAGCAAAGGGCTTCTGGAGTGACATTTGCAGCACGGACACTCCTTGCCAAATGCAGTTATCACCTGCTGTGGCCAAAGATGGCTCAGAACAGATCTCACAGAAACGGTCTGAGTGTCCGTGGTTAGGTATCAGGATTAGTGAGAGCCCAGAACCAGGTCAAAGGACTTTCACAACATTAAGTTCTGTCAACTGCCCTTTTATAAGTACTCTGAGTACTGAAGGCTGTTCAAGCAATTTGGAAATTGGAAACGATGATTATGTTTCAGAACCCCAGCAAGAACCTTGCCCATATGCTTGTGTCATTAGCTTGGGAGACGACTCTGAGACGGACACCGAAGGAGACAGTGAATCCTGTTCAGCCAGAGAACAAGAATGTGAGGTGAGCAGGAATATGTTCTTAATTCATTGTTTTAATAACCATTAATTGGGATTTACTGTGGATCAGCTCCCTTTGCATCATTAGGGATATAATCAGGTTCAGGGAGTGGGGAGGAAACTCATACAAAGTTAATTGTAAGACTGTGTGATAGGGCTGGGTGCAGTGGCCCACAACTGTAATTCCAGCACTTTGAGAAGCCGAGGTGTGGGTGGATCACCTGAAGTCAGAAGTTTGAGATCAGCCTGGCCAACATGGCGAATCCCCGTCTCTACAAAAATTAGCTGGGTGTAGTGGTGGGTGCCTGTAATCCCAGCTACTCGAGAGGCTGAGGCAAGAGAAGCGCTTGAATGTGGGAGGCGGAGGTTGCAGTGAGCCAGGTTTGCACCACTGCACTCCAGCCTAGGAGACAGAGCAAGACTGTCTCAAAAAATTTTTTAAAAACACTGTGTGATAAATACCAAAAGAGAGAGATGAAGTTTGAAGGACTTCTGTGTTCATTTGTTTCCAGTAGATATATTAACCATAAAGTAGGTTCACACATTGGCTGTGTTCACACATCGGCCATTTAATTGTTTAAATCAAATGCCATGCTGCAAGACAAAAAAGAATAATGATTCTATGCTCATTATTTGATAACTCCTGGAAAAATGCAGCATATATTCAGTCTTGCTCATTGCTAATAAGAACCTCTAGACCTGGGACATGTCCCTGAGCAGTGGTTTAACAGTGATTAGTTGTAGGAATGTGACTTCTAGTGGAGTAAAGTTTATTGGATCTAGTTTTTCATGGCCATTGATTTTTAAATTTTCCTTTGGCCATTTCAACTATTGATGAATGTCTTAATTTAGCATGAGTTACATGTAGCTGGTATGATATTAATCAAAGCAAGCTTGATTTGTATATTCTGTTTGTATTTGATAGATCCTTTCTGTAAAATATTACTTATAAGTCCAGTAATGATAAGGGCCTGTTAGTTCCTTCCAAAAATATATTAATTAAAATATTTTTTCTTTTTTTTGTTTTTATATTTTATGATTTTGTTTGCCTTTCAATAGTTGGCTTTTCTCTTTATAATCACAATTTACATTCTTTTTAAAAATTATTTTTCTATTTTATTCATTGCATTTTTTCCGCTTTCTTGGGCTTTGTTTATTGTAAGAATACTTAACATGGGATCTACCCTTATGACAAAATTTTAAGTGTACGATACAGTATTGTTAAGTATAAGCACAATATTGTACAGCAGATCTCTATAACTTATTCTTTTATGACTGAAACTTAACCCATCCAATTGCAATTCCCCATTTTTTCCCTCTCCCTAGCCCCTGGCAACCACCATTCTACTCTCTGTTTCTGTGAGTTTGACTGTTCTGTCTACTTCGTATAAGTGAAATCATGTTGGATTTACTCTCCTCTGTGTCTGGCTTATTTCACTTAGCATGATGCCTCCCAAGTTCTCCATATTGTAGGCAAATGGCAGGATTTCCTTCTTTTTATCAGGCTGAATGGTATTCCTTTGTGTATATACACCACGTTTTCTTTATCCGTTCATCCATCCATGGACATTTAGGTTGTTTCCATATCGTGGCTATTGTGAATAATGCGGTAACGAATATGGCGGGGAGTACAGACTGGGCACAGTGGCTCATGCCTGTAATCCCAACATCTTGGGAGGCTGAGGTGGGTAGATTGCCTGACCCCAGGAGTTTGAGATCAGCTTGGGCAACATGGTAAAACCCCGTCTCTACAAAAAATACAAAAATTAGCCAGGCATGGTGGCATGTGCCAGTAGTCCCAGCTACTTAGGAAGCTGAGGTGAGAGGATTGCTTGAGCCTAGGAGGTTGAGGCTGCAGTAAGCCATGATTGTGCCACCGTACTCCTGCATGACAGAGACCCTGTCTCCAAAAAAATATGTGTAGATCAGTGCAGATAACCTTTTGAGATGCTGATTGCAGTTCTTTTGGATAAATACCCAGGAGTGAGATTGCTGGGACATACAGTGCTATGATTTTTAATGGTTTGAAGAACCTCCATACCATTTTCCATGGCAGTTGCACTGTTTTCCCACAGGTGTACAAGGATTCCAATTTCTCTGCATCCCATTCTTTGGCATTTTCTTTGGTTTCATAGCTGTTGGGATTACAGGCATGGCTTTGAAAGAGGCTTTCTTTTTTAAAAATAATCTTGGCTTTGGAAGGAGATGGATTGGTGATTAAGAAGTAGCATGTATGCATGGGTTATATATAGATTTTTATGACATTATAAATGTAGCATTTGGAATTACTACAAAAAGAATATTAAAAAAAATTTTTTTTAATTTAAAACATTTTATGTAACTAATATCTGTAAGTTTAAAAGGTAAGTTAAGTAGGTTGCCAGACTGACCTGTGTTTCATTTACATTTTTGATAATTAAACCCACACAATTTTGTTTTAAAAAAGTTTCTTTTTCTTTTTCCAAATTTAAGTATGTCAAAATGACTTTAACATATTCATAAGACTTTTCTAACTTTTTTTATATTGGCAAGTGAAATGTGTATCTTTTAGAGTGATTTATGTGAGACTAACATTTTCTTGATAGAAAAATAAATTTTCTGAAATGCTGTAGAAATTACTAGCATAATTATACTAATATCAAACCAATGCTGTATAGTCATTTCCTTCAAAAAATAAAATAGATTTTATTTTTGGGTTGAGTAAAAACGTCTGTGTATTAACATGCAATAGTAAAATAAATTCTGTCTGTACATTTTACATATGTCAGTATTTGTGTTAATATGTTTGATTTGCTGAAAAAAAATCTGCTTATTGTATTTGTCTTTTGAAATAGACCATAAATATAAATTAGATTATCAGTTTTTATTATAATGGATTGTATAGAAATTGGGATAGAGGCCTATGTTTTCTTTAATGTAAAATAAGTTCTCTGAAAAACTTAGATGTATACCTTCATCTTCCTAGGTTTGACTATAATTATAAAATACAGCAATAATTAGTAATATTTATTTCATATTCTAGGTAAAACTGCCATTCAATGCACAACGGATAATTTCACTGTCTCGAAATGATTTTCAGTCCTTGTTGAAAATGCACAAGCTTACTCCAGAACAGCTGGATTGTATCCATGATATTCGAAGAAGAAGTAAAAACAGAATTGCTGCACAGCGCTGTCGCAAGAGAAAACTTGACTGTATACAGAATCTTGAATCAGAAATTGAGAAGCTGGTAAGTGTAAAAGTTTCTTGTTACTATTTAAATTCCACCACTTTCTTTTTTGTCAAGGAAATAGTTTTTAAATTTCTAGGTCAGATATAATGCTCAATTACTTATTTTAATATGTATCAATTACCGTTTTATCATTTTTACCATGATATGCTGTGATATGTAAGTGCTTTTTAAAAAGAAGGTTTTCAAATTAAGAATGACTTTACTCTCTACCTAATCATTAGTGGTTGTGAATAGATTCAAGAAATTATAAAGCACTTTAGGTTCTCTGTTTTGTGTCTATAAAAGTTAATATTCCAGGTGTTCATTTAAATGAACTGTGGACCTGAATAACTTGTTTTGGTTGATACCAAAACCAGACCAACCAGGATCTTTCATCTAAGGAAAAAAATTCTGATAGATATGGTGATATGAATTGAAAATATTAATATCTAATGGGATCCTAAGTGAGAACAATGCTTGCTTTTGAATCTTTTCTTTTTCTTTTTTGAGATGGAGTCTTGCTTTGTCGCCCAGGCTGGAGTGCAGTGGTGCGATCTCGGCTCACTGCAAGCTCTGCCTCCTGGGTTCATGCCATTCTCCTGCCTCAGCCTCCGGAGTAGCTGGGACTACAGGCGCCTGCCACTGCGCCTGGCTAATTTTTTTTTAAATTTATTTTTTGTATTTTTAGTAGAGATGGGGTTTCACTGTGTGAGCCAGGATGGTCTCGATCTCCTGACCTCGTGATCTGCCTGTCTTGGCCTCCCAAAGGGATTTCAGGCATGAGCCACCGTGCCTGGCCTGAATCTTATTTTCTATTCCATCATCAAGACACAAATTAACTGAAAATTGATTAGTTTACTCCTCTTTCTTTTTTCCGTTGGTGGAAGGAAGCATTGTATGAAAGAGGACAACTCTGATAGTACAGGCCAGCTAAAGCTAAGATACGGTGAAAGATAGCAAGGAAACAGCCTAGAAGTAGTAAAAACATTGCTTGAATATTCAATTTTGTGTCTATTAATTGTTGAAAGTTTAAAAGTTGGGATTGTGGCAAGTTTTCAAGCGTGAACATTCTAGCTATGAATGGCGATTAAACAGCAACAATTTAGGGAAAAAAATTGTGCCTCCAAGAGAAGTTGAAAAATAAAAATTTATTATTTATATATTGCACATATACTTTGTGTAAAAAGATAAAAAATCATAACTATATTAAAGAGATGAAGCATAACTAAATAAAAAAAGAGGAACCAGATGTTTTACAAATAGAGGCATGAGAGATGTTAAAAAAAAAAAACAAAAAACCCAAACACCGACATGATATTGCTGAATAGTTAAAGTTGTTAAAACCAAGGAGGAAAAGTTTTCAATTCTATAGTACTTAGTACTTTTAGAGTGTGTATCAGTAATACCTTTAATAAACACTGGTGTTCTTTCTTATTCAGTTTTGAATTAAACCCTTACCTGCCTTTAGAAGGAGTATAGCATTTTGAGCTTCAGTTTTTATTCTGTGCTGCAATACAGAGATGCTTTTTACACTGTTAGGTTATGTGAAGCTAGTGGAATGAAATCTACATAAAATTGTACTACTGAAGTTCTTAGTTATGCTTCTTAGTTCTTCTTCTTGCTCTTTCTCGTCTGCCAGCTATAATTTATAGTAGTTCATAGAGTTTATCCAGTTTTCTTACTCCTCTAAAAATAAAAATAAAAGCGAAACAAGACTATTCTAGTTTATTTCGTAACTTTATTTTATAAATGGATACTAAGCAAATATGTTTGAGAGTAGCTATTATCCTTTAGAACTACTCTATTTCTTGGCTCAAGGGTTTTATTTTTTTGATACAAATCAGACATTGGTTTGCTAGATTATTGATATTGCTACTAAATTTCAGATATCTAGGATGAAGAAGCCTTGCTATCTTTGGGCTTTCTTCTCCCTCTGCCTTTCCTTCTTAGAGAGGTGGCAGATACAGTGGTTAAAATTGTGGGCTCTCAATCAGATGCTTAGTAACTTTGGGCAGGTTAATTTCTCTGTGACTTGGGGTTTTCATCGGAAAAATAGGATAATACTAGTTCCTACTTTATAGATTAGGTGCTTATTTGGGGGAATTAATTGAGTTAATCCATCTGAAGAACTTAGAACAATGCCTGGCACGTAGTAACTACTCAATAAATACTATGTATTTATTATTATTTTCCATTTTCTACTTTTTAAAAAATTTTATTTGGTTTATTTATTTATTTATTTTTAGACAGAGTCTTGCTCTGTCGCCCAGGCTGGAATGCAGTGGCATGATCTCGGCTCACTGCAACTTCCGCCTCCCGGGTTCAAGCGATTCTCCTGTCTCTGTCTCCCGGGTTCAAGCAATTCTCCTGCCTCAGCCTCCTGAGTAACTGGGATTACAGGCACGTGCCACCACACCCAACTAATTTTTTGTATTTTTAGTGGAGAACAGGGGCTTCACCGTGTTAACCAGGATGGTCTCGATCTCCTGACCTCGTGATCCACCCGCCTCAGCCTTCCAAAGTGCTGGGATTACAGGTGTGAGCCATTGCATCCGGTCTCCATTTTCCCTTTCTTAATTGACCTTCTTCCTAATGTCTCTGCCTAAACTGTAAACTCTGTGTTTGGTATATTGCTTCTGTCATCATAGTAAGGTTCCTTTCATATGGTCAGTGAATAACTACTGGTTAATTTTCAATACAAAGTAATATTTTGTTTCTCAGCAGTTTTTATGAAATCCAAAATCAGAATGGTCAGTATCCTGTTTATTACATTAATTTGGACTCTTTGGCTTCAAGAAACAGACTTTTGATTGAAGAATGAATGAATGAATGAATGAATTTGTTGTAGGGAGATAGGTAACTCTCATTTAGAAGCTAGACAATGGAGCCAGGCCTCATAAATAACAGGGAACAGAAGTGGAAGACTCCTGGGAACCCAGGGACTTCTCTGTGCACCCGCTTCGCTCTCTATCCGAGAGTGGCTTTGTGTGCCACTAAGTGCACATGGGAAGGGTGGCTGTGGCACAATGCCTGAATAATTTCACTCTCTCCAGGGACTAATCCAGTCAGAGACTACTGTTTAGTCAGTTCTGAATTCCCAAGGAGAGCATCTTACTGGCTGAATTCACTCAGGTATCCTCTTCTGTGACTAGCGAGCAAGAACAAAATAGAAGAGTCAAGACCCTCCTTTCTGGGCAGGCACAGCAGACATCTGATAGTGTCTCCTGCACCTAGATAGGCGCCAGTCTGACTTCCAAAATAACCCCAGAGAAGTTGTGTTGGAGTTTTTGTATCAGAGTGACTCATTTGTGTTTCATCTTCCTTGAAGTCTCTACTCAGTCCTTCACACTACTCTCAGTTCTAGTGATTTGTACTGGCAAACTCCAGTTGCAGCGTGAGGGGTACATTACAAATTTCTGTCCTGCGTAGATGTCTTTCTCAGATAAACATAAACAGAAAATATGCTGCTTATTAGCTAATACGAATAAGAAAGCTGGCCCGTCTAGAAGGAAAAGAATTTGACGTTTAAGATAGTTATTATGGTAAGAAGTTTACTTGGACCCTAGTTGTTGGGTGATGTTATGGATCTTGTCTTTTGTAAACAGAAAACTAGGAGGGTTACAGCCAGAGGTTTATACTTAGTAGCATGGAGAGTTGAGAATAGAGAGGAAGGAATGTGAACAGATATTTGTGTATATTTTAATCTCATTGAGATGTTACTTTTTGAAAGTAACATGGCCAATAAAGAAGCAGTATTCTTAGTCTTTATAGTCTAAAGATTGTAACAAACCTATTTAAGGGAAATTGCTTGTTTAATAATTAAACAGCCATTTGCACATAGTGAATGACTGGTTGGCTTTATCATATTAATAGATTCACAGTATTTATTGCTCTGGTCTAAAAATATTCATGCAGAGGGCCCTATATTCTAGTTAGTTTGGTCTTTGGCTATTGGCTGTTTGTTTTCCTAGAGAGAAATCTTGGAACTTTTTGCAGTTCGTCCTGAGGGTAATGGCATAATAGACTCTGGATGGATCAGCATGTGATAAAAAGGGGTTTGATTACAATAGAATAATTATTCTAAAATGTTTGCAAAGTGGGTTAGTATTATAATTATGTATAAAGGAATAAAGGACACTTTTATTAAAGTCTCAGTGTGTTGGGACAAAGGGAGATGTGAGTTAGCATTTAGTAAATAAGGTATTTCTCAACAAGAAGTTCTGTCAGAGTCTAATAGAACCTTTGAAGAAAAGGTGTGTATTTATTTGGTGGAAAAATGGATGGTATTGACTTTAGCATTTATTTTGAATTTTATAGTATGTTAGAGGTTAAGCATTAATTTAGCATTGCTTTTATTACAAGGACTGAATGCGCATAATGCATAAGCCAGTAACATGACTTTGGTTTTTTTGTTATTGTTTTTTTTTTTTTTTTTTTGAGGCAGAGTCTCGCTCTTTTCGCCCAGGCTGGAGGTCGGTCTTGGCTCACTGTAAGCTCCGCCTCCTAGGTTCACACCATTCACCTGCCTCGGCCTCCCGAGTAGCTGCGACTACAGGTGCTGGCCACCATGCCTGGGTAATTTTTTTATATTTTTAGTAGAGACGGGGTTTCACTGTGTTAGCCAGGATGGTCTTGATCTCCTGACCTCGTGATCCGCCCGCCTCAGCCTCCCAAAGTGCTGGGATTATAGGCGTGAGCCACTGCGCCCGGCTGACTTTTAAAACTAACAATTATAAAGTCTTTGGATTCAACTTCTGTTCATGTGTTTAACTTATGAAGCTCTTGTCTATGTAGCTTTCTTTACAAGGTCCAAGTTTATTCTTTTCTGGAAGATTAATTCAGAAGTTAGAAAATATACATATCTCTGATAACCATTTTAACCTCAGAGGTACCCTGAAATGAAGGGAGCCTCGCTTTTTGCAGAAAAATATTTACCAAAATGTATTTCTTTTAGAAAGTATCAAATATTGTTTTCGATATCAACTTGTAAGTGATCAGCAATCAGAATATTCACAAACACTTGCACTCAGGGTTGAGGTGTTCAGACACCATTTTATTTCATTACTTTTGTCCATTATGATGGCACAGAAGTAAAACGACCTCATCCATCCTTAGTGATTTGCATTTTGTGGTGAAGATTATATTTTATTAAAAATAAACCTGTCCTATTCACAACTAGTCACAATTTACTGGCTGCTCGACCAAAGCGCACCCCAGTGGCCCTTCTGGAACCTGCCTTCTGTCATTCCGTGTTGTCGTTGAGCAGCATTTCTTGAAATGTGGTGTGTGTCCCATTGGCATCATAGTTATCTTGGGGTGCCCCTTAAGGTGGACATTTCTTAGTCTATACCAGAGCTGTTGTTAAGGCCCTGGACCTTGCATTTGATACAAGTCCAAGATAAATGTTATGTACGTTTTAAATTCTGAGAACTCACTGCATGATAGCACTGAGGTCAGACGGAGGCTTTGGAGACAAATGACTGGAAAGCCTACCTGGCCACTGGGTAGCTTTGTGGTCTGGGGCAATTGCTTAACCTCCAGTACCCACAATCCCCCGTTACTAATGTGGGATAAGAGTAACAGCCACAGCGGGGTTGATGCAAGGATCTGATGAGATCAGGGATGAAAAGCTGTTTGTACTGCCCAGCACGTGTTCAGGGCTCAATATGTATTAGTTGTACTTTAAATAAAAGTGGTTCTCTATTCTTCCTATAAGTATTTGCTGGTCACCCTACATGTTAAATGTTGTGCTTGGTACCAGGATGTCAGAAATGAGTAAGACAGAATCCTCACTTACTTACAGTCTCATAGGGAGTCAAGTTCAAGTGTGTTCGTTTTTTCTTGAGCTTCATGTCAGCACCCCCCACCCTATTCTAAAAATTTCAAGCTTTCAGAAAAGTTAAATGAATGGGTACCATAAGCAACCATATACTCTGCATGTAGATTCTTTGATTTTTGACATTTTGCCACATTTGCTTTATTTCTCTATCTTGATCTTTCCGCCTTTGTCTCTCCACCTCAGATCATCTGTCTATACCTGTTGGTTTGTCAGTCTTTGCACCTCTATCTCCGTCTATCCATCTTGGTCCTTTTTTAACCCCATTTGGTTGATCTTGGTCTCTCACCCCTTGGTGTCACTGTCGTTCCTGTCCTGCTGTCTTGCTGGCTGTCATTCCTCACTCTGGCTCTCTTCCTCTCCTTTTATTTTCTGAATTGTTTGAAAGCTACCATATTATGACACTTCATCCTTAAATGTTTAAACATGCATCTTCTAAAAAGAGACATTCTTAGATATGACTAATACCTTTATTATGCCTGAGAATTTCAACACATCCTAAATATTATATCTAGTTTTTATTCAAATTACTCTGATTTTCCCATCTTTCATAGATGCTTTTTTTTCAAACGAGGATACAGTCATCGTATAATGCATTTGATTAAACCTGTTCAGTCTCTTAATCTAGAACAAGTACTCTCATTGTTTTAATGACAATAACTTTTTGAAGTATCCAGGCCGGATTTCTCATAAATGTCTTACTTTATTTGTCTGATTGCTTCCCCATGGCTTTAAGTCATTTCTCCATCCCTTTATTTCCCGTAAACTGGAAATGTTTGAGTTGAGGAGACTGAGTTTAAACATTCACTGGTGTTGTCCTTTATATTGTGTCGCCTAGGGAGGCAGGAGGTCCAGTGTCAGTATTGTCCTACCTGGGTAGCTGGGAAGTGCCAGATTGCTCCATTTTCAAAGTAATATTTTTTCAACCTGTGTTGCTTAGTTATCTATGATGTGTTACTTGGGCACTTTATAATTATCCCGTTCCCCAATACTCTTGCATCCTTTAGAATATGTTGATGACCTTCACTGTGATTACCATGATTACAAAATCATGATTTTTCTAATTCTTTCATTCTATTTACATTATTTTAGTTGGTATTCCTGATTAAAAAGGATTGTTCTTCCTTTCTTTCTCTTTTTTTTTTTATTTTTTTTGAAACAGAGTCTCACTCTGTTGCCTAGGCTGGAGTGTGGAGTGCAGTGGCGTGATCTCAGCTCACTGCAACCTCTACCTCCCAGGTTCATGTGATTCTCCTGCCTCAGCCTCCCGAATAGCTAGGACTACAGGTGCCCACCACCACACCTAGCTAATTTTTGTATTTTTAGAAGTGATGGGTTTTCATCGTGTTGGCCAGCCTGGTCTCGAACACCTGACTTCAAGTGATCTGCTTTCCTCAGCCTCCCAAAGTGCTGGGATTACAGACATGAGCCACCATGCCTTGCCTTTTCTTGTTTTCTCTTTTCCCTCCCTCCCACTCTTTGGAATCACAGTGGACTCATGGATTAATTTTTTCTGATTCAATTTGTTAGAATAAGTAATAGTCATTATTCTTTTTGATGTTGACATTTTTCAAATTTGGCCTGGGAGAGCCCGTTCAAGCCAGCTCCTGTCCTGTTGACATAACCATCTAGCACCTGCCATGGTCTCACTTTTTAACCTCTATTGTTTCAAGATTTGGAATCACCCATTTCTTTAAAACTCCTGGTTTCTTCTAGCAGTTATATTGGACTTTGGAAAGCCTACCTGCTGCTGGAGTATTATTCCTTCTGGGCCTTTTTCAGTGGACAGAGCTAGGAAATATATGCATCTGTGTATCAAATAAAGCATTCATTGTATCATGAATTCATATATATCAGGCTTCAGTAAATGAAAGTAAAAAGTACATTAGAAATCCTGAGTTTATGTAGTATTTCCAGTCCAAATTTAGCAGTATAGAGCTTTTGTCTTCACTTCTTTTATACGTTTATGTTTAATCTCTCATCACTTACAGGAAAAATTTTGGCTCCAATTACATTAGTGTATTGTTTCCTTTATAATATACAGTAAGTTCTCACTTAACATGAAATGATGGATAATGAAACCAGTTTTTTTCCTCATCAACTTTATAATGAAAGGATGTTGTAAAAATGAGAACACTTGGACACAGGGTGGGGAACATCACACACCGGGGCCTGTCGTCGGGTGGGGGAGTGGGGAGGGATAGCATTAGGAGATATACCTAATGTGCCGGGTGCGGTGGCTCAGGAGTTCGAGGCTAGCCTGGCCAACATGGTGAAACCCCGTCTCTATTAAAAATACAAAAATTAACGGGCATGGTGGTGCAAACCTGTAATCCCAGCTACTCGGGAGGCTGAGGCAGGAGAATCGCTTGAACCTGGGAGGTGGAGGTTGCGGTGAGCCGAGATCATGCCATTGCACTCCAAGAGCGAAACTCCGTCTTAAAAAAAAAAAAAACAAAAAAAAACTGAGTTAATGGGTGCAGCACACTAACATGGCACATGTATACATATGTAACAAACCTGCACGTTGTGCACATGTACCCTAGAACTTAAAGTATAATAAAAATAAATAAAAAATAAAATAAAAAAGAAAGGATGTGGAACAAAATGTTTATTGAGGACCTGGTGTGCGTTGTTTCTCTTAAAGTCAGTTTCCAAAAACCTGTCGATGATTTTAAGTGAGGGCACACTGTATAAAAAGTAAAAAAATTAGACAATCAGTATTACTATTAACAGTAAACAAATTGAGCAGAATTTGAGATTTATTTGCTTTTTTATGCTTAAATATTTCCCAGTGTGAAGCTTTAAAGTTATTTGAAATATTTGTGTTACCAATTTGGCATACAATTAATTTTTTTTTCTATTTATATTACTGGGATTTACTCTCATTTTTTGAGACAGGGTTTCACTCTGTCACCCAGGCTAGAGTACAGTGGCACAATCATGACTCACTGCAGCCTTGACTTCTTGGGATCAAGCAAATCCTCTCGTATCAGCCTTCTGAGTAGCCAGGACTACAGGTGCGCACCACCATGCCCGGGTAATTTTTTTGTGAAGATGAGGTTTCGCTGTGTTGCCCAGGCTCCTCTCAAAACTCCTGGGCTCAATCGATCCTCCTGCCTTGGCCTCCCAAAGTGCTGAGATTTTAGGCATGAGCCACCATGCCTGGCCTACATTTTTAATTTGTTTTATTTTGAATGTAAAACGTTCATATGGTTCAAACGTTAAAACTATATTTTAAAAAATATATACTCCAAATCTTGATCTCATCTTCTCCTTATACCCTATTCATAGCTACTTCCTGTAGGTAACCATTTTCATTAGTTTCTGGATTTTTTTTTCCCTGTGTTTCTTTTCTAAAAATGTGTTAACATTTTATGTCTACTCTTATTATCCATCCTGCTGCATGGAAGTATTTTATATACATTTTTCTGTACTTTTTAAACTTAAGAATTGATTTATAGGAAATATTTTTTCTTAGTTCAGAGAGGTTGTCATTCGTTTTCCAGCTCCATAGTACTCAGTAGTGACTGTAATACAGTTCAAACCAGTCTTCTGTGGGTGGACAGTTGGGATCCTGCAGTGAATAACTGTATACTGTTTCATGTTTAAGGAGCTGTGTCTCTAGGACACATTCCTAGAAGTGGGATTGTTGGATCAAGGGTAAATACATACATAATTTTATTAGATATTAACAGATTCCCCTCCTTAGGAATTGTCATATTTGTCCTTCCAGCAGCAGTATATGTGTGTCTGTCTGTCCACACCCTCAGTCAAGATTTGTTGTCAGCTTTTGGGTTTTTTCCAGTCTGATAGTGAGATACCATGATATCTCGTAGTAGCTTTTATTTTTATCTTATGAGTGAAAATGAGCATTTTTGCTTATATTTCTCAGTGCCATTTGCAGATTTCTCTGAACTGCCTGTTCAGAGGTTTTACTTACTAAGGAACTATTAGTGACCATTTTCTAACGGTGAGTACTCTTTACCCTATCATAAAATTGTCACTTGTACTTTTGGTGCCAAATTCTTCTGTATCTTTATTGGGTGAGTTATATTTATGATCTTTAAAAAAATTATATTTGAATAAATGTTGTGCACTAGCTATTCAAAATAAGGATTTAGATGCAAAGGTTTTTTTTTTTTTTTTTTTGAGACAGAGTCTTGCTCTGTCACCCAGGCTGGAGTGCAGCGGCACAATCTCGGCTCACCGCAACCTCCGTCTCCCAGGCTCAAGTGATTCCCCTGCCTCAGCCTGCCCTTTTAGCTAGGTTTACAGGTGTGTGCCACCATGCCCAGCTAATTTTTTTGTATTTTTATTAGAGACAGGGTTTCACCATGTTGGCTAAGCTGGTCTCGAACTCCTGACCTCACATGACCCGCCCACCTCAGCCTCCCAAAGTGCTGGGATTACAGGCGTGAGCCACTGTGCCCAGCCTGTAAAGATTTTTTGTTGGTATAAAATCCAGAATGGTACCAGAATGCCAATTTTATTCCTTTTTAAGAAATAGCTCTAATTAAAGGTGCAGCACTTCAAACGTGATTTATACAGTTGTTTTTATAGGAAAATGGAAATATATTGTAGGGATAGGTAGCAGGACACCAATAGTGAGTCCCACTCATGACTGTAAGTAGTGACTTTGGGAGGTATCTTAAATACTGATGTCATTAAGTAATTAACTTGAATTACTTGTATTTTACTTTTAGTTATTAAGCTGACTGCTATTATAGTAAATATGTGTCTTAAACTTAGAGTGAAATGGAAACTGCTTAGAAGCTTAGCTGTGTAGGAGTTAAAGTGCAGGGGAACAGATGGGAACATTTAATTTATAGAAATAATTCTGGTGGAGTTCTAGGGCTGTGCCTATTTGTTTTAGTTGTTGTGAAGAAGCAAGCCATCTTGTATACTTAAAGAATGATGTCATCCCTAATTTAGTGGGGTGGGAGGAGTGAGAGTATTTAAAGATCATGTGGATATTAAGATACAGAAGTCATAAAATATTTGTAATCTTCATAGTATCTGTAGGTTAAGTAGTGGTTCTAATTTCTGGGAGGAAGTTCAAGTACTCCTTATTTTGTTTAACCATATTTAATTTAAAAGACCAACCAGCAGTTGAAAATTTTCTATTGCTGTTTAGAATAGATTCATCCCAACTTTGGTAGAGGAGTCCATGGCTGAATATTGCCATGACTGAAGAAAGATTATTTCTCACTTTCTTCTGGAAGCTTTGTTTTCATCCTCCTTTGGATTGGCTTCTGAGAGACCATAAAAAGAAATGGGTGTTGATTGCATTTAATGGTTCCTACTGTGAACAAGCAGTAGGTACCGTTCTTGCCCTTTCAGTATCTGCAGACTCATTTTATCAGAAGAGTGCAACTGATAAACTTTGCATAAGAGAAAATGTACTGGCCAAACATTGATTTTGCTTACATACACATACTTAACACACACATTCTTGACCTACATCTATTTAAAAAAAAAAAAAAAAAGAACTTGTATATAAAAATCTGAACAGATTGGAGAATACTTTGCCATATAAAAATTTAGTATTTTGTATTTATTGTATATTTTCTCAAAATATTACAAGGCTTTAAAATATTTTAGAAATAACAATAATTGGATTCATACATAATTTTATAGTAATACTTTTGTATAAAACTATAACAGTACTTTTGTATAAAGCAAAATTCGTTTTACCCTTTTAGTGACTTTTATGTCATAAAAGACTAAAGGATGGCACTTATAGATTAGCACTATGAACTAACTTGTCTCAAGGTTAACTGGCAGCCTCAACTCTCCAGAACCTGTCAATGAACAGAAAGCAAACAGAACAACACTGACTTGTTGAGAGTTGTGATAAATTTCATAAGAAAAACGTTTGACTTTCTAGCAAGTGTTTATTTACTCTTTTCTTATAAATACCTTGATTATTTGGTTTCCTGGCTCATAATAGATTAGAAGCAATAAGATGTTAGAACAAGAAGGATGAAATGGGATGATAATAGAAAAGACATGCTGTCAGCAGTGATAAGTGACATGGACAGGAAGGCAGGAACCAGAAAAACTTTTGAAAAATTCTATGGTAGACTTTCTTGTAGGGGTAATATCTTAAAATTATAATAATAACAAAAATGGTAATTAGCAAGCACAAAATTACCCCCCCCCCCCCCCGAATTCTTCACACTTTAGTAACTCACCCACCAGCTGTCTCTAGGCATCTTAAATTCAGTCCCATCCCTTCAGTGGGTTTGATGTTGCTTAAATCAAGAGAGGTGTTGTGTGGATTACATAGCTGAGATTGCATGTTGGAAAACAGCACAATATCTGGCAGAGAATCTGCTCAACAAATGCTGGTCATTAGTTGAATCTTGCAATGCTTTGAGTCTCAGTAATTAAGTTATGCTAACTGTACTTTTACTTTTTTCTTGTATCCCATCCAAAATGCCATCCATACCTGTTATATACAGTCTGTAAATCCAGAAAGCTCCAAAAACCGTATGTTTGTCACAAACTCTTTTGACCAAAAAACTGCCCCAAATTGACATTAGACTACGTAGTCTTTATCCTACTTTCTTCATTATTTGCTATTTTAATGTTTACCTAGAAATGTAAAGATAGTTGATAGGGAAGTGCTGCCCCAGGCCTGCTAGAGAAATTATGTGTGCACCCATACTATCTTTCCAAAACCTGAAAAATGCTTTGTGCCAAAATACATCTGCCCCAAGAGTTTTGGGTGGGAGATTCTGGGCCTTTAGTATTTAATGTAAAATTGAATGGAATTGAAAGGATAAACTCCATGTGATCTTACTTGATGAGAAGCCCCTGTATATTATTTGATCGCCTTGGAAATGTTGATTGAGCTAATAAACACAAGCCATTGTGTTCTCTTTCCCCACTTCACAGCAAAGTGAAAAGGAGAGCTTGTTGAAGGAAAGAGATCACATTTTGTCAACTCTGGGCGAGACAAAGCAGAACCTAACTGGACTTTGCCAGAAAGTTTGTAAAGAAGCAGCTCTGAGTCAAGAACAAATACAGATACTCGCCAAGTACTCAGCTGCAGATTGCCCACTTTCATTTTTAATTTCTGAAAAAGATAAAAGTACTCCTGATGGTGAACTGGCGTTACCATCAATTTTCAGTTTATCTGACCGGCCTCCAGCAGTGCTGCCTCCCTGTGCCAGAGGAAACAGTGAGCCTGGCTACGCGCGAGGGCAGGAGTCCCAGCAGATGTCCACAGCCACCTCTGAGCAAGCTGGGCCCGCGGAACAGTGTCGTCAGAGTGGTGGGATCTCAGATTTCTGTCAGCAGATGACTGATAAATGTACTACTGATGAGTAAACTTGCATTCACTTCCTTCAAACCATCTAATTTTCTACTGAAGTTTTGGCAGCGTCTTGAAAGCCTAATATGACCATCTGTTGCTCAGCAATACCGTTTTTTTTCCTTTAGTAGTTTGCCATAAGGGAATTTCCTTTAAGTCAACCATGATTTCTCCTTGATTTCTACAAGAGACAAAGAAATGATTTTGCCTCCTGGATATCAGAAAAATCCATGTGAAAATGTAGTAAACCTTTAAAACTCATGTTTTAAAGAATAATAACTCTAGTAATAACTCTTCCTGCTATTCAGAATAAGTAGGAGAATGAAAACTGCAGCATATCAGACAGCAATTTAACAGCTTGAAACATCTACAGATAGTTCCTACTAAAAGAAGTGGCCTGCAGAAGTTTAATAATTTGACTTTTTTCTAATATTTTAGTTTGAAAGAAAATTTTCCCAAGCAATGCTAATAGAGTTCTATTCTTAGAAGCAGGGTGTCAGCTACTGGGAATATTTTTGTAGAGCTGCATTGTGAAAAAAAGATGGTCTTACCTGAATCTTAGGGCTTTGTTCTTCGGCTCCTAAAATCAGGCTTTAAGCTACATTGGGAAGATTTAGTAAATAGGCAAGTGGTTGGCCTAAGACGGGGGCTGCTTCTCCTCTTCAGTATGGACTCTAGAAAGTCTGGCTACATGAATAGATTTAAGTGTCACTTTCCCTCCCTGCCCCCCGCTTCAGTCTCTACCATATCTGGTCCCATCATGGACTTCCTATTTCCTGGCATTTTTGTCCCTTTGGAAGAAGAAATAGGACTCAGAATACAGTGGCATGAGTGATTACACTGGCAGCATTATCTCAGGCTCCCTAGAATCTGGAGAGCTTACCAACATGTAAAGCTGTTCATTTTTCCACCGTGGGTCACCAATGCCAGAAAACCAGACATCACGGGGAAAGAATATTGCTTACTTTTTACCAGGAGTGCAGTTCATTTTTTTCACCCTATTTTTGAAGTCGTATGATTCACTTGTAAAAATGATTGTTACAGATAAAAAGTGTATCTGCAGCAACTCTGCAGGTTTGTGAAATAGGATGAAACTCAATCTTTTTCTATTGTGGGTTTGCATTTGAAAAGCAGGTTGAATCCTTGCTCTCTTCTCCAAATTTGGTGTGGTATAAAGACACACAAATCATTTTAACTTGGACATTTAAAGATCAGTCTTAGTGTTTGTTCAGTCCTGTTACAAAATAGATAACTGAGCACCTATCGCATAACATTTTGCAGTGGCTTTTAGCCATGCTGGAGTTAGATTTGTTTGAGAGTCAAATGAAAGCTATGGATCTTCTCAGCAATTAAAAAAAATGCATATATTCACATTCACAGAAACATTGGCAGAACCCAGTTGTAATGGTACGGAGGAGTAGTTTATAGTGTTGATTTCACCAAAATCAGAGGGCTGAAAGAGACACTTTATAGACTGCATCCTGAGCCTAGTGCAGGGCTTGTCTAGCTAATGTGGGCAGCCACCACCCACTGTGTATGAACAAGTCTGAAGCAAGTTGGCCTTGCCCTTGAGAGTATATGGGGACCAGTCTTCATGTCTTGGAGTAATTTGTCAAATGTTACCCTTTTTGATCAGGGTGTAGGGGGAGGATATTGCTAGTATATTTTCAGTGGTTTGTATGTTCTCTCTGTCACTGACTTATTTGTAAGAGAAAATTAGTTGGACTTGTTTATTTTCTAGTAGCTTTTATAAGTACACTCAAGAATTTGTCAGGGAGAATAATTCTGATAGTGCATCCCATACTGCAAAAGAATTTGTGTGTGTGTGTGTGTATGTGTATGTATACATATATATCTCTCCATATAGGTATTTCTTTGATACTTGTAATTTTAAATTTCAGCTTCACGATATAAAATAATATAAGAACTTCTGGTTTACAAAATGTAAAATCTTAAGCCAATGGAACCCTTGATTTCCTACCTCAGTGTACACTCAACTATTGGTTGTATCAGTTTGTGTATGTGCAAATGTCAAATAATCTTTTGCTTTAATTGCTACTGTACTTGCTTTGAAAGATTACCTACTATTTTATGGTAAAATATAGTTGTCTCCAGAGCTTAAATATAATTTGTAAAGCACTTGGTTTAAATTTCTCTCTACCTATAAACAGTTTAGCATTAAGGGTTTCTATTAATGACACAGAATTATTGGCCAAGTGTAATTTCTTAAAATTTAGCATTACTTTAAATAGCCAGCATGTAATACAAGTAACTACACTACCTCATATCTACATGATTTTCAAGTTGTAATGCAGATGGACAGATAAAAAAGATTTTACGTTTGTCTTTTGGCCATAAGTGGGAAAGTTTTCTGTATATTGCATAGCATTACACATTTATGCCTATTTTAACATTAACTTCTAAAGAAGTTTTTTCTAAGAAAATGTTTCAAGGCAATATTTTTTTTGAGGCTGCCGAAGACAAATGACAGGATTATGAGTATACAGTGTATGCCTTTTCCTTCATGCAGAATTTTGAAATGTTTTCAGTTTGTATATTGCATATTCACATGATCATTGTTCACTATTTTATGAACTGGCCTTCTCAATGTTTGATGATTTTTTAAAAGCTGTTATGTTGAATTCAGTAAAATAACATTACCTTATTTTTTTTCTTATTCAAATTCTGGAACTATAGCAAATAATTCGTTAAATTGTCATATTCAAAACAAATGTGGATACAGTCTTGGTTCTCCATCTGTAATTTTTTTTAACAGTTTGCTATAGCTTATTGCTTAACTAATTTTAAATAAGGAAATAAGTATGTTAGATGCAGTAGACGATACAGGTTGCATGTGGACACTCAGTCACATTAACAACTTGGGAAAAAAATGGCAATGTTATGGTGAATTCTCAGGTGAACTTTTTTCAGTTATAAAACATCTATTTTGAATCTGTAAATATTTTAAATGTTTTATTAAGGCATGTAATAAACTATTCTTTGAAACTTGTTGGGTAGAATGAAAATTAAAGCCATAATGGTAAAAGATGGCATACTGATTATAAAAGAAGCAGAAAAACATTGATTTTTTTATATCTTTCATAATATAATTTTCTAACAATGCAATAAAACCACTAAACTTTTGTGTCCATATTTTACTGAGACCATGTTTCATTAAAAGCATAGTTTCATAGTATTTAATTTACATTTCTCCCTAATGTTCTTACCCAAATGTACCTGAACTAAAAAATGTTAGATGTTGGTGATAAATTGACAGTTAAATAAAATTCTCTAAAATTGCTTCTAATTGAATAGAATTGTACATTCCATTTTCATTTTCTCACTTCATGTGGATTTACTCAGTTTAGTCTTTTGATCGGTAATTAGTATATCTGAATTTGTAGGAGAGAATCTTTCCTTAGTTGATGATAATCATGCCTCAAAAAAAAAAAATTCCAGCATTCAGGTGTTTTAGGAAGCACAGATTTTAGCTTTGCTTCTGATTTTACTTAATGTTAGTTTGGATAGATAAGTATAGGGACTCTTAAGGGGTATTATCTCTATCAGTCATTAAGTTTTAAAAACTTATCTGCCGAGTCAGCTCTTTGTATCCTATTCAATTTCCAACCAGGCCCTTCTGACCAAGCTTTGGGCAGCTGCTCAGCGGTATTGGCCATCCAGGGCAAAGTCTTCTGGTCTAGTCATAGTGATTCTCAGCTGGGGATGATTTTGCTTGCCTAGGGGACACTTGGCAGTTCCCAGAGACACAAATCTCAGGGGCAGGGTATAGGATATGGCTTCTAGGGGCAGAGGCCAGGACAGCCCTCAAAACAATTACCCGCCCAGGGTATTGATCTGGCTGACATTGAGAAACCCTGACTAGACCAACGATGGAATCAAGATGACTTGTAAGAAAGTGCTCAGTTGTGTGAGATAGTGTGGTGGCTGCAAGAGTTCAAAGGAGACAGGGTGAGAAACGTGGGATTTCACCAAGCTTTGAAAGATTGTAGTCTGAATCGGGAGAAGGATGGTCTCTGGGGAGAGGAGGCCACTTGGCACAAATAAGCCTGGCGTGTTAAAGGAACAGAAGGAGGTTGTCACAGTGAGAGGGAGAAGGAGGAAGGCCCCCACTTGAGTGTTCACCACTGGGTGTCCCGGCATCTTGCCCTACCCAGATTGACTTAAGTTATTGAAGGTCTGAGGTTAGACTGTAAGGGCTTTAAGAACAACAGAAGTATAGGTAGTAGGTATTGAGGTTTTAGAGGAAGGCCAAAAATAGCACCCTTTCCCTGGCCAGAGTTTTGAACCATTTGAGAAATAAAAAGTAGGTGAAGTCCATATCGCTGATGGAACCCAGCTTGGAACCATGGCTTTCTAGCTGTTTAGCCCAGTGAACCTGCTAAAAGTGCATTCTGGAATTAGGCAGACTTAATCCATCCACCGGTCACCTTGGACGACCCCAAAAGGGGCAGAGCTCTTAGAGGAGCAGAAAAATGTAAACAGGGAGCAAATTCCACAAGTAAGGGGTGGGCCGAGCCAAGTAGACTTAATGACGCTAAAAATTTACTCATTAGAATCAGGGACTACTACATCAGGGCCAGGACAAAGTACAAAGTGGAAGTACAAAGGCCAGAGGGTGTTTCTTGCCCTGGAGATCTAAACTAGGGAAGTCTTACAGAAGAGTGTTCCCCTTTCATGCTCCCCAGTTTAAGTTCTCTTGAAACACTGGCCCATTGCTCAACCAGGGCTGTGACTGATGGCCTGGAGGAGGAGAGCATCTGTTCCAGACGGCAGACCTCCTCTCACCTTTGAGGCCACTTCCCAACACCAGCCTTTGCAGGTGTGACTGGCTTGGGCTGTCAGTGAACATTTGGTCTCAGAAGGCTCTGGATCCAGCAGTGTACTAGTAAGTAAATGAATTCAAAGGCTACTCTGTACCAAAGACTGAACATTTTTCTCATCCCTAATTCTCTCCTACCTCATCGTCCCGTGTAGCATGTAGCATATCAGATGCTCTGCATTGAGATTAGATCCCAACATAACATTCCCATAAGAAAATGCATGAAAGTCCAGGAATAAAATGCTAGCAACATAATGATATCCAAATTTGAATGGAAGTTTAACTTTTATTATTCAACTTTTAGAGAAAAAAATTCAAAGATTAAGTCCCTTTGGATTAAAAAAATCTAAAGGCATTAAAGTCTAAAGGAACTAAAGCAAATCAAATTATTTTGTCCACCTGAGTTCGAAGTACAAAACTAAGAAAAATAAATCCCAAGACTATCCTGCCAGATTTCTCATTTAGTTCAGCCTTGGCCAGAGGAGTTTTTGATGCCTAGGTCCAGTTGAGATTCTTTCAAGAGGCTGTAGCTGGAATTGTCTTTAAGAGAGTGGTGGTTCCTACCGTGCTCCAGAAGGAACTAGGTTTGAGGCTGAGTCTCTGATGTGCTCACTTTAGAGTCAGAAGAGTTAACCACAAAATTATCATAGCCTTGGCCCCACAACCACCCTTGTTTCGAAACAAGCTAATTCCCAGGTACTAAAGCAGTCATCCCATACAACACTGCTCCCACAGCTCAGTACCTAGTGCTGCCAAAGACCATAGTAGAACCTCAATAGTATCTGGAAAAAAAAAAAATCTTGGTTTCAGTTCCCCAAAGATGCCCCAGTGTTCTGTAACTCACAACTCGTGATCCTAATTTCTATTGGAAGGACGCTCAAAAAGGGCTTAATTTTGGCCGTATACACTGATCATTCCTGGGGGAAAGACCACCATTGCATGACACCTTAATTTACATTTCCCCTTCCAACAAGCTGTTTCTGGTACCTGGACTGTTGAGTGAGGGCTCCCTCTAGGGGCTCTGAGCCAACATCCCTGTATACAGGCGTTTTCAGGCCTGAGCCAGAATGCATGTTTAGGCCTAAGAAAGTTGCCTCCTAGGGATGGAGGAGGCGTCTTAAATCTATCTTTACGGCCCGGCAGGGTGGCTCACGCCTGTAATACCAGCACTTTGGGAGGCTGAGGTGGGCGGATCACGAGGTCAGGAGATTGAGACCATCCTGGCTAACACGATGAAACCCCATCTCTACTAAAAATACAAAAAATTAGCCGGGCGTGGTGGCGGGTGCCTGTAGTCCCAGCTACTCAGGAGACTGAGGCAGGAGAATGGCGTGAACCCAGGAGGCGGAGCTTGCAGTGAGCCGAGATAGCGCCACTGCTATCCAGCCTGGGCGACAGAGCGAGACTCCGTCTCAAAAAAAAAAAAAAAAAAAAAAAAAAAAATCTATCTTTACATAGATTTAAGCAGTCCAGAATCAACTATAGATGAACCACATGGATCCAAGGTCCCTTCATGGTTCCCTCCTTGTGCCTGAATGCAGAATGGAATTTGGGGTGGCTGATACAGCAAGGGCCACAGTGGCCTGGCGCTACCAGTTAGAAGCTAGAACCTTACAAGCACTCTGTAGTACGTTGGAACCCAGCTGCCTTGAAAATCGGTGAAAATCAGTACCTATTATTTTTCCCAGCTACACCTAAAAGGCCTGTGAAGTCTGCTTTTCCCCTGGAAACTGCAGCAGTGGCATCTTGAGGCCACCTGCCCTGCCAAGCACCTGTGGGTGCTGGGCCTTTCCCTGTGAAACTGCTGTGTTGCTGTTGATGGAGAGGGGCCCACCGGCGGCTGCTGCCCACATTTAATTTATTCCATGTTGCACCCACTTTCTAGGGCCTCTTGCAGTCCGTGAGAGGTGTGGAGGGAATTTCTGCCAGTTGGGTTTAAGATCATGGGTAGTACATTCCAGAAAGTGGGTGTTGACTGACAGGCATCAGGGGGAAGCTAATGTAAGGATTTTCCCCATTGACTTTCCTTGCCTCAGTTACCACTGAGTACCTTCCACAGCCTTTGGGTGCACCAGGTACCGTGTTCTAAGAATATAATTTTTCTTGGACAGCTGCTGTCATGGCTGGGGATTGGCTTGATTTCAAAACAGGTGGTGCAAATGCTGTGATAATCTTGTGAGTGTCTCATTATTAACGCTGAGCCACTTAGACTCTTGGCATTGAGCCAGTTAAACTCCTGAGTCCCTGAAGGAATTGCACTATGAGAGGCGCTCCATATCTCTTCTGAAGTCCTTGCGCCTTTCACTTAAGATGCCCCTCCCGCGCAGCCTCTCCAAAGGCCTAAGGAGACCAGTTAGGGCTCCACAGAAAGTCATTCTCTGAGGAAAAACACCACAAGCCACAACGATCCTCTAGATTCAATATGCTCACAGCCTGCTTTAGAACCTCTTACCCAGACCAACGTCACTCCTGTAAAAACCCACTTGGCCTAATACAAACCTCCACATACAATCGAAGGTAAAATGTCACGGCCTCTACTGCACCCCGTGGTTCACAAGACTCCCAATCACATGTGTCTCTTACTACCCAAATTCTGCTCTTCTGGTTTTGATTTTTCAATGTCTGTATACAATGCCGCCCTGCCAAATGTTGGGTTTCCAAAGGAACATTGCATATTCCTTTCCTGAGCTATGAAGAATTTGAGAGAGAAAATAAAGGAATGGTAGATGGGAAACCAAAACAAAACCTCAGTTGCTGATAATGGAGTAGCTTAGCGTGAGAGCCTAGTGCAAACTCCAGAATGAGTCAAGTTGACCTTATCAGGTTGTTTCTTGTTAGAGGGAAGTAACTTTTCCACCCTTGGTTTCCACGAAGGGAGATTTTCCTCTGGGCAGCACAGCACCGCCTATACTCTGCTAATCAGCATGGTGGTGTGGAGGCGTAGAGTGCTAGTGGTGCTGTTTGGAGACAGGCACATCCCAAGAGGAAGAATGGCCATGCAGGGCAGAGGACAACCAGTTATTTTCAGATTTATCAATCAGCCAGCGCACTCCATCTCTGCAGGGATGAGGGGAGCAAAGAGGTTGAGGGAAGATCATGTTCCAAGGTCAGAGTGTAGAAGGTGAAGGGAAGAATGTGGAAAGGAATTACGTGGAGGCAGAGTCTGGGGGCTTTGAGAAGCTTGCAAGAAGAGAAAGAGAAAGATACCCCAGAAGAGGAGCAGACTCCCATGAAAGCCACGAACTTGCCCTCTCATCTGCACACTCCACTACTAGCGGGAACATAGGTTCAGGTTTAAAAGCCAAGCCTGACCTTGTGTTTAACTGCAAACACTTCTTTTTCCTCTTCCTCATCTTATTCTTAAAGTATAAAAGCAAAGATCATGGAGAATATTTAAAAATTGAGCACATTACCTTTTCATTTTAAAACAGCCATCCTTTAAAACGACACTATTTTCATTCTGCACTCTTAGTTTATACTTAATCACTGTCCCGAAAGTCAGCTGTTTTCTAAACAGTTAATTTCCTTCTTTCAGGAGACCGGACCTAAATAATTTTCCAGATACCATCTTGATATGCAGGTTTCCCATGTGATGTGAATCTCTTGGCAGGAGATCCTGTTAACAATACCCAGCACGCTATATGAAAATATCCACTATAACTTAAGCTTTCTAAAGTAATACCTATTTGGTCCACCTCAGAAACTGACAGTAGTTCTGTTTTGAGCTATTAATTTCAGAGAATCTTCCTTTGTGAAATAAGCATGCTTATGTTTTCCTTGCTTTGATTTAAATGATAGCCTTAACTGCTGGGCACAGGACTACTATTAAAACCTTAAGAATAAGATTTTCTGAAGAAGGAACTCGTTTTTTAAGCACTATGTTTTCATCTCATTTGAGCGTTTACTCTGGGTTTTAGAAGACCTCAGCTATTATGCTCAACATCTGATATTTGAGGGGTTCTGTTTCAGGGTTCTGTGGAAAATCTGATGTGCCAAGAAGTGTTCCATACCATTCTGAGAACTTTGGATACCTGCTCAGACAGCTCTGTTTCAGCTAAACAGTAACATCTGGGAGGGAAGCTTAATGTGGAATCAAGGATGAAGTTTAACACAGGAATGAGGAGTAGAGCACATAGCTGCTAAGATAAGGTAGGAGAATTTGGCTAGTAAAAGCACTTAATAGCCTGAACTTGTGTTTACTAGGGCCTGGGAGAGCAGACAGCTGCCAGCATACTTAAAATAGGGTGAGTATGAAGTATGCACTTAAGGACTAAAAGAATTGCACAAATTTAAGCAATGACTCAGTTACAAATCCAAGCCCCTTCAGAAAGTACAGGAACTATGGGGAGGAATAGAAAGAACATAAACCTGCAGTGAGACAGACCTAGTTTTCTTTTTTTTTTTTTTTTTGAGATGGAGTCTCACTTTTTTGCCCAGGCTGGAGTGCAGTGGCGCAATCAGAGCTCACAGCAACCTCTGCCTCCTGGGTTCAAGCCATTCTTCTGCCTCAGCCTCCCAAGTAGCTAGGATTATAGGCGTGCACCACCACACCTGGCTAATTTTTCTATTTTTGGTAGAGACGGGGTTTCACATGTTGGCCAGGCTGGTTTCGAACTCCTGACCTCAAGTGATCCGCCCGCCTCGGCCTCCCAAAGTGCTGGGATTGCAGGCGTGAGCCACCGCTCCCGGCCTAGACCTAGTTTTGAAGGCTGGTTTTGATGCTTAGCCACAGTATAGCCAAAGGAAAATTACTTCATGTCTCTCAGATAGAATTTCCTTATATGTATGTCTTTCATGTTGGGACTTCTGGTCCTCGAGATCAAAGTAAGACTGACTCAAACATCTACTCACACCTTGTGAAAATTCAAATCAATTCACCACATTGAATGCCTTCTTTTATTTGCTCTGTTGCCCAGGCTGGAGTCTCAGCTCATTGCAACCTTTGCCTGCCAGGTTCAAGTGATTCTCCTGCCTCAGCTTCCCAAGTAACTGGGACTACAGGTGCGTGCCACCACACTTGGCTAATATTTGTTTTTGTTGTTGGTTTTTTTTTTGTTTTTTTGTTTTTGTTTGTTTGTTTGTTTTTTGAGATGGAGTCTTGCTCTGTTGCCCAGGCTAGAATGCAGTGGCATGATCTCAGCTCACTGCAACCTCCACCTTCCAGGTTCAAGCAATTCTCCTGTCTCAGCCTCCCAAGTAGCTGGGACTACAGGTGCTCGCCACCACGCCTGGCTAATTTTTGTATTTTTTAGTAGAGATGGGGTTTCACCATGTTGGCCAGGCCAGTCTTGAACTCCTGACCTCAGGTGATCCACCCACCTCAGCCTCCCAAAGTGCTGAGATTACAGGCGTGAGCCACTGCGTCCAGCCTAATTTTTGTATTTTTAGTAGAGATGGGGTTTCACTATATTTGCCAGGCTGGTCTTGAATTCCTGACCTCATGATCTGCCTGCCTTGGCCTCCCAAAGTGTTGGAATTACAGGCATGAGCCACCGTGCCTGGCCGGTTACAGTTTTTTTAAGAAACAGCAATGGAAGGCCTCACTGAGAAGATGTAAGAACTGAAGGAGGTGAAGTGAGTTTTAGTGGTTACACATTGCAAATTATTTTTGGCTAAGTTGTAAGTAAAAAATAGAGGAAATAACCAATCTTGTATGGTTGTAGTAAGAATCAAATGAAACAATGTATGGAAGAGTGTCTACCAGAAGGCCCCATGACACAGCTAGCACGCAATAAGCTTTCATCGTCTTGTATAGAATGGTACCATCCAATTCAGTACCCACTAGCCACATGCCACGTGTCACAACCCCCTTCTTTTCTTAGTACCTTTTTGTCAGAGGTCCCCTCTCTGTTCCTCCAACTTGCCAAAATTCACCTCCATCTCCTTTGCAGCATTTGAGAAGGAACTGGCCAAGAAGCGTTTTTGGAATTCTTAGCTGACCACCCACCTCCAGCCTACAGAGGTGGCTGAAAAGACTAAGAAGAGTTTTTTGGAGAAGATAGAGAATTTTGTTAGAAAATGTGGTAGTGCTGGGACTGTAACCTTCTTAATCTTAGTGAGGGGGGCTATGAGATGCCCACTAAAAAAGCCTTGACATGAGTCACCTAGAGTTTGGGAGACACAAAGGACTGGCACCTTATGCATAAAAAATATTGCTTGAGTAGATGGATGAAACTCCTGTGGCAGCAGAATAGAGTGGCATTTGGGAAGAAGTAGAATTGGCACTGGTGGGGGTAAAAGTTATAGGACTTCAGCCACCAGATGTGGAACCTAAATGAGGACTGTTCGTCTGAGGTCATTTCCAAGGGGATCCTATTCAACAGGGCTTCTGCCAGGGAGGGAGGCTGCTTTGAAAGAGAAAATCTGAGATTTACCGTCAGGTACAGAAGCTGAGGGATTGCTCATGGTCAACCAATGGAGCTCTAAAAGATGAGCGGGAAGCTGGGTGAAGAGGAAGCATGTTTTGAGCCAAGGCAACTGCATATGCAAAGGCTGAGGGATGAGAGAGGGCCTCTCATGGTTTATTTGTAGAGCTGAAAGATGTTTGGTGTGGTTGCATGGCATGTATGTGTGGCCGGGGATAATGAGGGCTCCAGGTTGGAGGAGTGACATGTGGTGAGTCAGGAGAGGGGTGAGAAGAGTCCAGACCTTCTCAGGTATATGATGAAGTTTGACATTTATCTTAAGGACAATGGGAAACTTTTGAAAGGTGTGATATGATCAGTCCTGTGTTTCACAGTTTGTTTTGGCTGTAGTGAGGAGAGTGGATTGTGGAGTGGGAAGAGTGGAATGGGAGATACCAGTAAGAAGCCACGGCTGTAGTCAGACAAGAAGTTAGGTGGACTGGACCAGGGATGTGTTCGTGGGAAATCAGAACAGTGGCCAGATTCATGAAACATGGCAGAGATGACCGTCCTGAGGTAGAAGAAGAGCTGGTAAAAAAGATAGAACCACAGACGATCCCCAGGTTCCTTTCTTGAACAACAGAGTGGAAGATGTTTCTGTTCAATGCAATGGTGAACACGAGGTCAGAGCAGGTTTGTGGAACCAGGTGTTAAATTCAGTGATGAGTGTACTGCAGGCAAGGCATGCTGTGTGGCACCCATGTGGTTGCTGACATGTAAGACTTCTGCTCAGGAGGAAGATTTGGGCCAAAGCTTTACATTTATGCCTTTGGCATATGGTCCACTTTTGAAGCTATGTGAGAGGAAAAGCTTGCCTGAAAAGTGTGTGTGTGGTGAACAGAGGAGATAGCCCAGGACAGACCCCAAAGGAATACTGATGATTGGGAAAGAAGAACTCACAATGGAGATAAGGAACACTAGAGGAGAAGGAAGATCAGAAGCAAGCAAGATCTTGCAGCAGCAAGATTTATTGTGAAGAGTGAAAGAACAAAGCTTCCACAGCGTGGAAGGGGACCGGAGCGGGTTGCCCCTGCTGACTGGGGTGGCCAGCTTTTATTCCCTTATTTGGCTCTGCCACATCCTGCTGATTGGTCCATTTTACAGAGCACTGATTGGTCCATTTTACAGAGTGCTGATTGGTCTGTTTTTACAGAGTGCTGATTGGTGCGTTTACAAACCTTTAGCTAGACACAGAGTGCTGATTGGTCCGTTTTTACAGAGTGCTGTTTGGTGCGTTTACAAACCCTTAGCTAGACACAGAGCACTGATTGGTGTGTTTTTACAGAGTGCTGATTGGTGCATTTACAAACCTTTAGCTAGACACAGAATGCTGATTGGTGTGTTTACAATCCTTTAGTTAGACAGAAAAGTTCTCCAAGTCCCCACCCAACCCAGAAGGCCAGCTGGCTTCACCTCTCAATCCCCCCTCTAAACAGGACACCCCAACTGCTGCTGGGAATTGGGCGATGACTGCTCTAGCTACTTCCTGCTGGATAGAGGCAAAGAAGGGTCCCTGCAGTTGCAGTGTCTTCCAGAGGGGAACTCTCTAGGCCAGTGAAAGGGCCAGCGGGTCGGTCCAGGGGTCCTCGGTAGAAGTTGTTAGTTTAGCTCATTTGGGGTTCCATTTGTAAGACCATCTGTAGCTTGATGGCCTCGATTCTAGAGGAAACAGATTTGACAAGGAGGTTAAAAATAAGGGTCCGAAGGCGAGTAATAGCAAGATGGCTGCCACAGGACCTAGAAAGGGGAGAAGCCATGTTGCCCAACTCCAGAGGTTGGTATAAGAATTTTGAAAGGCGTTGTCTGATTTCAGAAGCCTTTTCCTGTAAGCGCCAGGCGGCATCTCGTACTATCCCTGACTGATTAGTGTAAAAACAACACTCTTCCCCTAAGAAGATGCAGAGTCCTCCTTTCTCAGCAGTGAGGCGGTCTAGGCCTCGGCAGTTTTGGAGAGTCACTGCTGCCAAAGAGTCTATTTGGGATTGTAGAGTAAGGATAGATTTCGTTATTTCTTGCAAACTATCTGAGAAATCCTGTGAGAGTGTGTGGTAGTAGGATAATGAAGTAGATAAACTGGCTATTCCGGTTCCTGTAGCAGTAGCCATTCCTAACCCTATTAAGTAGGGGTATTAGTTGTATGGCTCTGCACTGACGGACTTGAGCTTTGAGGGGAACAGATAGGGTCTGATTTCCATAAGATTAGAAGTTAGTACAATACATGTTACACTGTTAACTTTTAGCAAACTTTTGTTGAAAACCTTGTAAGTTTGGGGTTTTAATTTTTCTTTGCTATTAATAAAACCTCATTCAGTCCATATTAACTTAGAATTGGTATAGATGGCTCCTTCCTGATACTGTAAGTACTTTAAGGTTTGGCTGAGTGCAAACAGCTGCATGTTTGAACAGACCAATTATTAGGCAGTTTTCCTAACTGCTTCTACAAGAGTTTCCTTATCACTTACTGAATACCCATTGTGTCTTTTTTCCTTAGTAGTTGGGGAGGAACCATATATCATCCTGTCCTGAAGGGAGTTCCTCCTAGATCTGGTCAGACCTGTGTATGGTAGTTAATTAAGATTTAGATCCCCTGTTAGGAAACCTGCTGGGTTAAGGATTTTTGATAGGAAGGCTATGGGTTGTCAGTGGCTTCAGTGCTTTTGGGCTACGGCCTTGTTTACACTGACAACAAGGTGATATTGGAGTGTTATAGGGTTACAGAGAAGACCTTCAATGATCAATTATAGGTTTTAAATTTACCCTGGCTTTTAATGGAATAGGGTACACTGTTTTTCCTTTACTACTTCTATCTCTCTCTTTCTCTCTCTTTGACTTCTTCTTTGTCTGTCTCTTTCTTTCTCTCTTCCTTTCTGTTGCCTCTGCCAGCTGCTTATGCTGCTGTTTTCCCCTCTCCTTCCCCTTTTGATGGCTTTGGCAGTGTAAGACTGCCACCTCCTTGGGTTTTTACACTGCATGCAATAACTCCATGATTTCTTTGTGATATTTAATGGGGGTTCCCCCAGAGGTTAGTAACTCCCTTTCTTTCCATATTGCAGCATGGGCATGTAGGATTAGATAAGCATACTTGCTATCTGTATACACATTTATTCTTCTTCCCTTTCCCAGTTCTAAGGCTCGGGTCAGTGCCACTAGTTCTAACGGGGCGCTGGTCCCTGGGGGAAGAGGCTTACTTTCAAGTACTGTTACTGTGGCATAACCTGCCCTTCGTATCCCATTCTCCACAAGTGAACTTCTGTCGGTATATAGGTTAAGGTCAGGATTAGCTACGGGGACTTCTAAGAGATCATGTCAGGCGGCATAAGTCTGGACTACAATTTGTTGGCAGTCATGCTCGATTGGTTCCCCATCCTCTGGGAGAAAAGTGGCAGGGTTGAGGGCCACGCATGTACGTATTTGAAGCACCAGTCCCTCAATGAGTAGTGCCTGGTATCTGAGTAGGTGGTTGTCTGATAGCCATAAACTTCCTTTGGCACCTAGTATGCCATTTACATCATGAGTAGTCCAGACAGTGAGATCCTTTCCTTGTATTATTTTGATAGCCTCTGACACTAAGATGGCCACCGCCACAACTACCCTTAAAGAGTGAGGCCAGCCTTTCGCTTCTACATCAGTTTCCTTACTTAGGTATGCCACTGGTTGTGGGGTTGCCCCATGAATCTGAGTAAGGACTCCAAGAGCCATCCTTGCTCTCTCTGTGATGCATAAAGAAAAGTTTCATCCTGTGGGAAGGCTTAAGGCTGGAGCTTGAGTTTGTTCCTTCCAATGCCCAGACTTCAGGGTTGATTCTCTCCTCAAGTAGGGGACAACAAATGGGTAACTCGTTCCCCATATTCATGTAGATAATAACTCCAGCTTTGGCTACTCCTACTGGATCTAGTGGAGTCAGCGTGATCCGCTTCTCCCACTCACCTAGTCCCCACACGCCCTGAGAGCTAGTCCCTGTGGTCTGATGTCCACCCCTCACTTCTTCTGCCCTTTCCTTATACTTCCCTGCTGGAGTGACTGGAAGTGGGGATGCTCTTCCCTGGACACAGGGGAGAGGGAGGGCCCCTGGGGTTGTCACTTCCTCTGCCCTTTCCTTCATGGGTGGGGCAGGAAGGGCACATGTGATGTTAGCAATTCAGCGTAAAAGTGAAAACTAATTTGGCCTCAAGATTTAAGAGTCATCCAAACAACAGTTACAGGGCTAATATCTTTAATCTTTACACATTTGACAATATCCAATAAAAAGAACATCAAACTACAGCAAGACAAAGGAGCAACAGACATGGCCCTGCAGAGGACAAAAGAGAAAACAGGAGCACTCAATAACCAGGAACTCAGGGACTTTGGAGGCAACCTGTGTGGGTTAAACATGCTTGTGAAGATTTTTATCACTATTTCTCGTTAGAAATATAAAAAGTGGGCCGGGTGCCTTGGCTCACGCCTGTAATCCCAGCACTTTGGGAGGCCGAGGCAAGTGGATCACGAGATCAGGAGTTCAAGACCAGCCTGGCCAACATGGTGAAACCCCATCTCTACTAAAAATCCAAAAATTAGTTGGGTGTGGTGGAGGGCGCCTGTAATCCCAGCTACTGGGGAGGCTGAGGCAGGAGGATTGCTTGACCTCAGGAGGCAGAGGTTGCAGTAAGCTGAGATCACACCACTGCATTCCAGCCTGGGTGACAGAGTGAGACTCTGTCCCAGAAAAGAAAGAAAGAAAGAAAGAAATGTAAAAAGTGCTAAATAGAAAGAAGTAAAAAATATATCAAATTAGAAAATAAAAAATGAGGGGGAGTGAAACTGGCATTCTAACACAAGGGGGGTGGTATTTAAAATAGCTTTTATGCTTTGGGGAAGCAATTTGATATTTTATTTAAAACATTTTAAACTAGCCATAACATCTGACCCAGTAACTGTATGCCAAGGAATCCATCCTGAAAAACAATAATCTTAAATTTTAGGACTATTAATAATAATAATAAAAATTTCTTCTTATATCAAGATGTCCATCATAGCATTTATCATAGTAAATAATTTTGAGTAAACCTTTAGAAATGGAAAAAAGCAAAGCACTATATTGTATCTCTACTCAAACTAAGATTTGACACTGTACTCGGCTCTTTTTATAATTTTTCCCTTAATCCTCACAGTAAAATCAAACGTTTGACACAATGATTGTCCCTTTATGAGTTTTTAGCTAACAAAATGTTTATGGTAAACATGGAATAAAATGAAAAATACTCATGACAGATGCTAAACATGAAAGCAAGTGATTTACGTATCTAGTATGATTATAACCAGGTATATCGAAATCTCTCTGTGAATAAAAAAAATTGAAGTCCATCTGGGGTGAACAGTTGTTATTTATTAAAATTTGCTTTTGCGAGTACTCATGAATCTTGAGACAATAACCACCACCATGATTATAAAACTATCAAACACGATTTTAAGCAAAGAAAGAAATGGGGAAAACCGTGAAAGGAAAATAAATCTCAAGACTCCAGAATCACTAAGCCAAAGGGAAAAGTCAAGCTGGGAACTGCATCAGACAAACCTGCCTCCCATTTTATTCCTAAATAAGATAACTACAAAGAAAAACAATAAAAATAAAAAAGCTACATACCTCCCTCACAATTTGCCCGCAAGGAAATTCCTTGTGAGCCTCAAGATCTTTACCCTAAAACAGTTCTGTTGAACTTCATCCTGGCCATATTAATTGATACCTTATCTTCACAGGCCCAGTACAGAGGATAGACAGAACTCTTGATCATTGCTCTGCTCACCTGTGACAAATGCATTTCTCGTTGCTTCCTCTGACCTATTGTTTATGTAAAAATGCAGATTCACTGAGTCAGACTAAGGCATCAGTGACTATTCCTCTATCCATTTCACCTCACATGTATTCAGTGAAAGGCTGATCGAAGACCCCAAAGAATGAAACCTTTTGTCACTTATCTACCTCTGACCTGGAATCCCTTACTTCGAGTTGTCCCACCTTTCTGGACCAAACCAATGTACCTCTTATGCATATTGATTGAGGTCTCATCAATGTATAAAATCAAGCTAAAATGTATAAAACGAAGCTGTGCCCTGACCACTTGGGTACATGTCATCATGTACCCAAGACTTCCTGACGCTGTCATAGGCACGTCCTTAGCCCTGGCAGATAAACTTTCTAAATTAATTGAGACCTGTCTCAAATACTTTGGGCTCACAAAACGTAGCTGTCCATCAGGCAGATATCTAAAAGCAAGAAGTGATATTTTACTCAGCTAAAAGCTGCTATCTTGTCGGCGGCCTCAGAGGCCTTCCACAGTGAACTCCCTCCCCAACCCTCTGGCCTCATTCCCAGGCCCCTCTCCTCTCCTGGGAACTCCTGGGAATGTCATGTTTGCCCCATTGTCATCTTGTCAGTGAGGCTCCCCTGGCTGCCCTCATTAAGACTGCATCTGGCCAGGTGCAGTGGCTCATGCCTGTAATCCCAGCACTTTGGGAGGCCGAGGTGGGGGGATCACCTGAGGTCAGGAGTTCAAGACCAGTCTGGCCAACATGGCGAAACCCTGTCTCTACTAAAAATACAAAAATTACCCAGGTGTGGTGGCACACACCTGTAATCCCAGCTACTTAGGAGGCTGAGACAGGAGAATAGCTTGAACCCACGAGGTGGAGGTTGCAGTGAGCCGAGATGGCACCACTGCTCTCCAGACTGGGGCAACAGAGCAAGACCCTGTCTCAAAAAAAAAAAAAACACAAAAAAAACCCCCACATGCTTCCTCCTTCCTACCATTCTACCTCCAATCCCCATCCCCATATCCTGCCCTCTTGTTTTCTCTCTTTGTAATGCCTGCCACCTCCCAACATAGTATAGAATGAGCTCGTTTACTTAGTCTAGTGTTTAATGTCTGTCTCACTCCACTAGAATGTAAGCATCGCAAGGCCAGGAGATGCGTTTGGTCTGTGCTGCATCTCAAGCAGGACAATGGCTGGAACATAGTAGGGTCTCCAAAAATGTTTGTTGAATGTTGCTGATGGCGGCATCTTGGAGTAGGAAAAAGACTGAAGAGTGGAAAAAGAAATCCTGACATGAATTCTGGGCAAAGGCAAGCAGTAGCTGACTTGGAAAATGATTACAGTAGGTTTTGTGCCATTTGAGTTATCAGTATTGCAGATGTTTTTGCACCTGCTCCACCAACAATAATTGGGTTAAGGCTTGCAGCTGGGATATTATACAGCTTGCTTTATCTAGGTTTTGTTTTGCTTGCAAATCAATCAATACTTACAATGATTTTAACAAGGGGAAAGAGCCGTAGTTGTAGACCTTGGAGTGTATTTTTTTTGGTCTAGCTTTAAAAAAAAATTGTTAATGTTTTGACACTGTAACTCTTTTTAGTAGTTGTGGCTTTGCAGACCTTGCTGCACTTTGATCTTTTTCTCGTTCCAGCTATAGATGGCAGCACACCACTACCTACGATCCGATCACCAGCCTGGGTTTGTAAGTCAGAGCTGTTGGTCAGGAGACAGCAGCTAATGAGTAATCAGTCCAAACTGAATGGCAAATTAATGTCTTCATTAAGTGAACAAACCAGCTTCCTCCATAAACAAGGTCAGAGTATTTATAACCCAGTGTATTTCATAAAAGCAAAAACGCATCTCCATTTACATAACTTTACTATGGAGCTCATGATTTATCTGCACAAAGCATATGCAAAATCTCACTTGTATACCGTCTTTAATAAGGGCCCATGCCATTCTGATGTAATTATTAATAAAGTCACACTTGATAAGCAGCCTTGTTTTTCCCACACAAGGTAAATGAAAAGGTGATTGCTTTAAACAAAAGCCACTCTTATAAGATGATATTGGGTGGCCTGTTCCAAATTGAGTTCTTAGTAATAAAAATGAAGTGTGATCCTTATTGATCAAATATATCTGCCACTTAGGTTCTATGAGAACTTATTTAAAATTTAGACTTGGTTACACAGGTATAAAGTTTGATATTTACCATATGCTACATGTCACTTCAATTCAGTGAATTGAATGCTTAATTTTGCCATCCTTGTCAGAGAACAATATAGAAATTTCAGAAACTTTTCACAAAATGACCAGGTGTCAAAGACTCTGAATTTCTGTTTCTAGATCAGTGTCATCCAGTAGAAATATAAAATGAGCCAAATGCAAGTTGCATGTGAAGTTTTAAATTTTCTAGAAACCACATGTTAAAAAGTAAAAAAAGAGGTGAAATTAATTTGAATACTGTACTATATTTTATTTAACCAGATATATCCAAAATATTATTTTTAGCAGGTAATCTATATAAAAATTATTGCAATATTGCACATTCATTTTTTAAAATCTGGTGTGTATTTTACACTCACAGCTCATTTCGATTTAGATTAGCCAGATTTTAAGTGTTCAGTAGCCACATGTGGCTAGTTGGCCACATCATGTTCCACTCGGCTCTAAAGACTTAGTGCCTGTTATGAGGGGAATTGTGTGCCCCCCAAATTCATGTGTTAGAATCCTAACTCCCACTACTTCAGAGTGTGACCTTATTTGGAGATAGGGTTGTTACCAAGTAAAAACGAGGTCATTTTAGGGTGGACCTTTAGAGTGGATCCTAATCCGGTATGACTGATGTCCTCCTAAAATGCGGAGACTGGAGACAGGCTCACACACAGGGAGAACTCCATGTGGAGAGGAAGGCAGAGACTGGGTGATGCATCTCCAAGCCAAGGACCATCGAAGATCACCTTCATCCCCAGAAGCTAGGAGGGAGCCATGGAACACAGTCTCCCTCACAGCCTCAGAAGGAACCAACCCTGCTGATGTCTTGATTTTGGACATCCAGCCTCCAGAACTGTGAGAGAATACATTTCTGTTGTTTAAGGCACACAGCCTGTGGTGCATTGTTATGGCAGCCCTAGTCAACCACTACAGAACCTTTGGTTGGTGGCTGCCATTGTTCCAAAGCTTTCCTCTCCTTGCCTTGAATCTCCTCTTCTCTTCCTTCTATGCTTTCTCTTCTGGCCTCTCTGTCACTCAACTTTCCTGCCCTCTCTCATCGTTTTCCATAGGATCTCCCTGTCATAGCACAGAGGTAAGCAGGGAGTTTCTGTTGTAGTAAGCGGGAGATGGGTTCCACCTGAGCAGGGAGATGCCTGACTTGCTTCACGTCTCCAATGGGGATAATATTATCTGCCAGCTGTCCCCTGGAGCTACTGTTGTGTAGGTGAAGGGCCGACTCAGAAAATGCTTTGAAACCCATAAATAATGACATGGATGAGAATGAGTATTTTGTGTGTTTTACTTTCACATGTTAGGACTCAAAGGTGGAATGAAGTGTTTTCTAAGTTACTTTGGTTTCTTCTCTCTGTAATTATCTAGGGTTCCTACTTCATGGTAGGGAATGTGTGAAAGGGCATAGGCCCTGCCACTTTCTTGCCATCTGTCAGTAGTGGGCTTCTACGGGCTGCCTCCCAAGCATGTTTTATATCCTGTCTACCCAGCGCAGAACGGCCTCCCTAACTCAAAAACCACGTGTTAAGGTGATATGGATCCCACTCCCATCTCTAGAAGTGGGTCCCAAATAGGGTCACTGCATCAGATAATTCCAAGGGGTATCATCTTGATATTGTTTGGCTTTGTGTCCCCACCCAAATCTCATCTTGAATTGTAATCCCATAATCCCCACGTGTCATGGGAGGGAGCCAGTGGGAGATAATTGAATCAGGCTGGCTGTTTCCCTCACACTGTTCTCGTGATAGTGAGTGAGTTCTCAGGAGATCTGATTGTTTTATAAGCGTCTGGCATTTCCCCTGCTGGCACTCATTCTCTGTCCTGCTGCCCTGAGAAGAGGTGCCTTCCACCATGATTGTAAGTTTCCCGAGGCCTCCCTAGCCATGCAGAACTGTAAGTCAATTAAATCTCTTTTCTTTATAAATTACCCAATCTCCAGTATTTCTTCATAGCAGCATGAGAACGGACCACTACACATCTGCATTGTCATAAATGTGTATAGTGAACTTGAAGTTGTGCAGTGCACAACCTGCACAGTCATATCTGATAGCCCCAGTCCTGTACAATTAAATCATTCAGGCAATCCCGTCTCTCTGACCGTAGTCATAGGTACAGAATGGGTACTAAAATCCCGTAAAGCTGTGAGGAGAGATTGTCCGGGGTTACTGAGAAAAAAAAAACAAAAAACAAAAAACTCTTGCCTTCTCCAGGGACCTACTGATAGATGGCATTCTGAGTGTGATATAAACATATAAGGCTGGCAGCTGTGCTCATGAGAGAAGGGCCAGTACCTTTTGCGAAGTCACTAGGTGGACCTTGAGGAATAAGAGAGCAGAGATCTGAGAGAGCCAGGGCTTGTGCTTATGCCTCTGGATCAAGCTTTGCCTGAAGCACCTGTGCAGTTTGTTACATGAGCCCATGTATTTGCTTTATAGAATTGGTTTGGGTTGGATTTTCTTTCCCTTGCTACCCAAAGAATTCTAAATGCTACACTGGAGATGGAAGTAAAGAAAGGGGGAGATAGAGATGTGTTTCTGGTTGACAGTGCAACAACTATAAGAAACAAAAACAAAGCTTCTTCAAGCATCCACAACCATTGCCACAGCAATTTGAATTACATTTTCTAATGAAAACCAGGCCAAATGATGGTTAGCATTCTCAGCTAACTCACAGCAATGTTCTTAAGTCTATTTGTGATTGTCCAATGCTAAAAATGTATACCAGTTGGCATTAAAAACCTAAACTATTTCTACCACTGTATGGCTTTTAACTAGAGGTTTGTGGTCTACCCTGAAAACTTAATCTACTATGCATATCTTTATTTCTAAACTAATACGTTCTTTTGAGTTCAGCCTACGTAAAAACATACTTCTGGTGTACTGCCTATTTGTAAATTGAAACTTGTCATAAGTATAATAACATTGCCCCCATTGTTCGTATTAATTCATAGCAAGGGGGAACACTACTGTATAGATGTTATAAATGCTTAGGCAAGGGAGACCATTCAGCTCTTAACCCAATTTCCTGCTGCAAATATCAAAAGTTGGATCAACATATGCCCCTAGTTACAAAGATGTAACATCATTTCTAAAGTCTTTAGCAGCAGAATCCTAAAGGGCCCCTAAATTTCAGTCTTAACTTTGTTCCAGCCACATCCCAGCTGTTTCTCCCAAGTACTTCATCACCTGCAGGCTGTTTTCAGTTCATTATGGGACCAAGGAGAGGCCACTGGGACAGTATATCAATAGAACAATCCTTGCCAAATAATGAAATTTGGAAATAGGCTGGGCACGGTGGCTCATACCTATAATCCTAGCACTTTAGGAGGCTGAGGCAGGAGAATTGCTTGAGCCTAGGAGTTGAAGGCTGCAGTCAGCTATGATTGCACCACTGCACTCCAGCTTGGGTGACAGAGCGAGATCCTGTCTCTTAAAAAAAAAAAGTTTTTGGCTACTTTGTAACTGAAAGAGATCAATCCCTAGAATGTCCTTCCCAGGGAGGCCAGGCTACCTGCCTAGCCTCTTTCTGCCTGCCTCTCTTTGCTGCTTGGGTTTTTCTGTTGTGCCCCTTCCCAAGGCAGGAGCTGGCATCTCTTTCCCTCCTGCAAACTTCAGTCCCATGGATCCTCTTGTTGTTTTCTGCACTGATTTTGTATCGATTCCTCTGGAGCAAACATTGGAAGCTGCTGTCGGATATGCCAGGGCTCTCTGCCCTGTTGTGTTCTGTGTTGCTAGCTGAAGATTACTCCCGGGTTTGTTTCAAGACCCTTGGAACCAGAATAGAGGTGACGCTCTCCTGTTTGTACTCTCTCTGGCTGTGATTTTTAAATCCTTGTTCTGAGCCTACTGTTTTTTTTTTTTTTTCTCCTCTGCCTCACTTTTCTAGCTCATTGCCTTCTATATCTTCCGCTGGCTCAGTTTGCCTGAGCCCTCTGCATTTGGCACTAAATCGTAGTTTATTCTAATCCTTTGCCTGGAAGCTGATGCTGGTAACCAGATGGCAATAAAAAGACACTGAATGCAACATTTCTACCTGTGAGTTGAGAGACAATACTCGTTACTTCCTGGGAAAACAGTTGGTGTTTTTCTCAGTTGGGGTAAAATGATATTTCTAAAAATCCTATTGTTTTCTTACTTGGATAAATGTTAAAATATGTTTATTAGAAAGTATGCTTTAAAATTTTTTTTAGTCTAAAGAAATATTGCTGCTTCTCAGAGTTTTGGCAAATATTGCTTTTCATTTGTTCTTCTTTTCCTGTGTCTTCTTTCTTTTCACTCTCTTACCACCTATAGATTTAAATTACATGTCATTTTATTATTATTTACTGTATTAACTAAACTCACTTTTTATTTAGTTCAAAAAGATGGATGTGTGGAGTATTTTAAATTTGGCTCTTAAAACCACAGTGTATTACAGATTAGAAAGCTATTATTTTTTCTGACATCCAGCAGGCACCATTTCTGTGTTTTAGCTATCTGACAGCTTGGGGACAGATAACGGGCCTTTGTTACAAACTGGGCCAGAGTATTCTTTCTGGAGACTTTTCAAACTAGAGCTAGAAGAGAGGTGCCCCCTGTATTAGTCAGCTACTGCTGCATAACAAATAACCATAAAATCAGAGTCACTTAAAACAGTGAGCACTTATTTACTTCACATCTCTTCAGGTCTGATGAGTGGGCTCCACTGATCTCAGCAGGCCTGCTCATGTGTCTTTAGGCTGGCAGTGGGTGGTTTGATTTAAGGATGTCTCTAGTCCACACTGCATGTTTGCACATCTGTTGCCTATGTCTTTGCTATGGTTTGGATATTTGAGCCCTCCAAGTATCATGTTGAAATTTGATCCTCAATGTTGGAGGCAGGGCCTGGTGGGAGGTGTTTGGGTCCTGAGGGAGGATCCCTCATAAATGGCTTGGTGCATTCTTGTGGGGATGAGTGAGTTCTCATGAGAGCTGGGTTTTGAAAAGAGCGTGGCACCTCCTCCTCTTTCTGTCTCTTGCTTCCTCTTTCACCACGTGGCTCCCTTTCACCTTCCACCATGAGTGGAAGCAGCCCGAAGCCCTCACCAAAATCAGATAGATACCAGTGCTGTGCCTGTACAACTTGCAGAACTGTGACCCAAATAAACTTTTTTTCTGTATAAACTGCCCAGCTGCAGGCATTTTTTTTTTTTTTTTTGTAGCAACGTCAAAACAGTTTAAGTCAGTCTTTAACCTTTTAGCAGACTAGTTGGGGAATATTCCACAAGAGAGCAAGTGAGAACCTGCAAGGTCACATAGACCTAGGCTGTGAAGGGTCTTGTTATGACTTATACTCTTATGCCATTAGCCAAAGTAAGTCAAACGAACAAGCACAAACTCAAGGCACAGGCATACACCACCCGCTAGGAGGCCATGCCAAGGGTGTGGATACATGGAAGGGTGAAGAACTGGACTAGTCTTTCAATACCACAGCCCCTTTCTTCTCTAGGCGTGGAGCTGCTAGGAGTGAGCCCCACATGCAGACATCTGTCTCTGGTAGGAGAAGACAAAGTCAAGATGCAGAGAGATGCAGTGGAAGACAGGATGGGAGAAGGTCCCAATCATTTTCTAGTTATTAATAACATTTTTGGCTGTGCTTAGATTGCTGCACTTGGGAGGTCTGGTTAATCAACTTTTTGTTTTGCTTTGTTTTGTTTTTGTTTTACTAGGAGGTAGGCTACTCCACAATCCCTCCAAACTCTTCTTTCTTGCATTAATTGGTTTAAACTGCATTTCTGGTACTTGCAACCAAAGGATCATGACCCATCTATACTGTTTTTTCTAGATCATATGGTTTTTATATCAAAAGTTGCTGTCCCTATCCCAATGCAAAGCTTTTTAGGTTGATTTTTAGGGGGATAAAATCTTTCATATTGAAAATAAACATTATCACCTATATATCACAGGTTATTAGTTTATTAAATTAAACTGAACCACATAAGTTTCAAATAAAAGTGTTACTGAATTTGCAGTAAAAATTACACATAATTAGTGTAAATTAGGAAAGATATAAAACAGTTGGCACAAAGCAATAGCATCCATACTTTTAACTCATTAATTTTATCCCTAGGAATTTACCTCAATAAAATAATATAACAAAAGCAAATGTTCATATACATTACACAATTTATGACAACTGTCATAATAATAAATTAAAGGGACATGTCTAAATTAAGAGAATGTGTTAACAAATTATGTTAGTTTATCAGGATGGAATATTATGTAGTCTTTATGTTAATTAAGAAAATTCTATAAAATTTCAAAATCCATTTATGACGTAGTACGTGAAAAAGCAAAACAAAATGCAAAATTACAGGGACATCCAGACTAGGTATATAATTTTATTTTTGTGCGCAGCACAACCATTTTCTTTTTGTGCGCAGTAGAAAAAAAACATTTCAAATCTACCTGTAATTTTCTCTTGTTCCGCTAGGAGACATGCATCATCTTTGATTAAAATTATTCTTCACTGGGACCTTTATTTATGCAAAGGCAAAATTCTATTCTAGACTCAAGAAGCTCGAGCTAGACATCCTAAACATTTCTGAATAGAATTATCAAAGGCTGAATTTGTCATGTGCAGAATTGCATCTTTGTAGGGTTATGATGCTGTTGCCTGTGGGTGAGGATGTGGTGGATAACGCCCTTCTTGCAGTGAGGATAAGGGGGGTTGGAGAAGGTACCCAGGGGACTGGTGGCTCATGGTAATTGATGGACTAGGGGAGGCCATGTAGAGAGGACGCCAGTGGAGAGGCATGGCTGATGGACAGAACTCCAGGAGCGGTGATAGTTCATATCCAGTACAGTATTTTTCTTTTTCTCCATTATAATTTTCCTCGTTATTCTCAAGCCAACAGGAAATTGTCTTAAATGTTTATCCAGATATTTGCTGTACTTTTGGAAATTAAGGGAGGAGCCTGTAACTCTCCTTGCATAAAACAAGAGCCTGACTTGTGTGAAAAAGTGATAAGAAGATATTCAGTAGAGATCTGAGGGGAAGTCTCAGAGCAGAGGTCCAGAATAAGTTAAGTGTGGACTGCATAAGAATTCCATCGGTATGGTAGACTGTATTTCTGTTTGCCAAATATTTTACTTTTCCTCCATCTTTTGCCATGGAAGGAGTTTACTCTTCAACTCTGCCAGACTCAAGAGAGGCCATTCGCTTTGCTGTGGCCGATGAAATGGGAGCAGCAAAAACATGTATCATTTCTGGGAACCAGTGCACTGTTCTCCGTGTCTCCCTTCTCTCACCCTGGGCCTGATAATATTCCAGCTGGTTGCTGCTCCATCATCCTGGAACCTACAAGTTTGGGGAGGGCGTCAAAGCCAGAGGCAACTTTCATTCATCATGTTATGTGAGTGTGATGGTTAATTTTATGTGTCAACTTGACTGGATCATGGAGTGGCCAGATATTTCACTAAGCTTTTCTGGGTTTCTGTGATGATGTTTCCAGATGAGATTTGCATTTGAGTCAGTGGACTCCGTAAGATAGATTGCCCTTCCCTGAATGGAAGTGTATTAGCCAATTTGCTGAGACCCTGAACAGAACAAAAGGTGGAGAAAGGAGAATTCAGCTCCTCTGCCTGACTGATTGAGCTGGGATATCAGTCTCCTTCTGCCCTCAAACTGAAACTTAAACCATCAGCTCCACTGGTTCTCAGGCCTTGGGTCTGAAACCAAACTACACTACCAGCTTTCCTGGGTCTGCAGCTTGCACATGGCAGAGCATGGGACTTCTTAGCCTTCATAATCAAGCGAGCTAATTCCTCATAATTAGTCCATCTGTGTTAGTCCATTCTCACACTGCTATGGAGAAATACCCGAGACTAGGTAATTTGTAAAGAAAAGCAGTTTAATTGACTCACAGTTGTGTATTGCTGGGGAGGCCACAGGAAACTTACAATCATGGCGGAAGGTAAAGGAGAAACAGGCACCTTCTTCACAAGGGTGGCAGGATAGAGTGAGTGCAAGCTGGGGAAATGCCAGATGCTTATAAAACCATGAGATATCATGAGAACTCACTATCACAAGAACAGCTTGGGGGAACCGCACCCATGATCCAATTACCTCCACCTGGTCCTGACCTTGACACATGGGGATTATGGGGATTATAGTTCCTGGTGGGATTTGGGTGGGGACACAGAGCCAAACCATATCACTATCTCTCCCCCTCATCCCCTCTCTCTCTATTAAATCCCTTATTGGTTCTGTTTCTCTGGAAAACCCTAAATACAGTGGGAAAGAAGTAAACCTTTGTGGTTGTAAGCTACTGAGACTTTGGGGTTATTTGTTACTGTAGCATGATCTGGCCTATTCTAATTTATACAGTGGGATTTTTTTCCCCCCACAAACACTAAGGAAGTAGCATGTGGAAGGCCACACCTTCTGTTGCCATCAGTAGGGGGGATTTCTGTAGGCTGAGGACCTATGAGCCTTTTGGGTTACCTTTGACTTGCACTTGGGCTTTTATGTTGATGCCAAGCAGTATGTTTATACTCCTCTAAAATGTATTTTTCTGTATATAAATAGTGTTTTTGTTAACTCTCACCGGCTCCAGTCTCAACTTTTGCCTCTAATTTTTCCCATAATATTCACTAACTCTAGTGATAGCTGTCTATGTGCATAGTACTGAGACTAATTCAGAGAGTGGGTTGGATGAACTTTGGTTTGATTTGTACGTAATTGTTAAAAACTGTGTTTAAGAAAACAGTTGTACCCTTGGCAAAACCTGGAAGTCTCTATGTTAACAATTTTCCCAATTTTTATTTTAGGAAGCCATTCTGCGTATTATGTTTTTAAATAAAAGGATTTGACTTTGGGCTGACAATTTAGCATTTAACCACTGTCTCTGCACCAGTTCCACAAGAGCAGGGATTTAGATTAATTAGAAAAACCTCATTGGTTTCTGATGGAGGGGGCATTCATAGAAACAACCTACTGACAACTAAGGAACTACTGCGATGGGATGGGCAGCCTGCAGCTTCACTCGGTGGGCAGCCTCCACAGGTACTTTAATTCCTCGCTCTTCTGGCCAGGCATCTCTTGGTAAAGGCAGGTAGAGGAAGCAAAGCAATTACCTAGATAATTAAGGAAAAACAAACCTGTATGTGGCAGGTAACTTGGGGAGCTGCTTCTGATTTTCTAGGCAACTATTTTCATTCTTCACTTCTCTGGTGTCAGTAGGAATCTGAGCTAGATCCCAAGAGCAACTCGAACAATTACAATGCTCTCAGTTGGCAAACCCGGCTTCATAGCAACTTCCCTCCTCATTGATCTAGAGTTTGAAATAGCTTTGTCAGATCTCAGGGGTGTGTTCCTGCTGATTTATGGCAAAATCCCAATAACAGCTATGAAAATGTTTGTCCATTTGTGAAACTTCAGAAAGCGGGTCTAGCAAATCATTCTCACCTGGTGATTCTGGGGCAAGGTGAGAACTGTACCCTCACAGGCCGGGTGAATAAGATTCTAGTTGCGGTGGAGGCCAAGGAAGAAGACGTACTATGAGTCAGTCTCTCTATGAGGCATTTACTGAACCTTCCCCTCCTACACCTTCCTACAAGGCAGGTCCGATGACTTTTACTTTACAGATGAGAAGATGGAGCCTCCACAAGGCACATAGCTGGTGAGTGACAAAACCAGAATTCAAACCCAGATCCATTTGATAGTGACATTTGTTTCCACTACCCTAGTGGCTCTGGGGGAAGCCAGGACACCTATATTTTTGTAAAGTCCCATAGTTGTTTCTAGTGTCATCCGGGTTGGAAACTGTATGTTAAGTCAGTGGTTCTCAAACTTTAGCATGCATTAGTATCCCCTGTTAGGCTTGTAAAAACACAGATTGCAGGCCCCACACTTAGATTTCTGACTTGGTAGGTAGGTCTGAGTTGGGAACCAGGAATTTGCCTTTCTAACAAGTTCCCAAGTGATGTTGATGCGGGGACCTGGGCACTGCACTATGGGAACCACCACCGCATTAAGGTGAACTCAGAGCTGAATCTGACGTGAAAATCTGCATTAATGGAGATGACATCAGATATCTGCAAAGTCACTTAATAGAGAACGGTTGAGACTAAGTCTTGACTAATATTAAAACTAACACATCTAAAAAGACTATGTCCATCACAGGTGGGTGGTCAGAATAGAAACATTACATAATGGGAAAGAAAATGTAGCTGATGCTATTCATCTAGAAGGAAGAAGTAATATAAGGGTCAGTTTCCACCTTTGCTTTGAATTCCTTGGACAGCAAGCAACCATATGAGCATTAATTTGATTTATTTTTTTCAGGTATCGTATCTGATTTCAGATACATATGATGGTCTCAAGTGTGTTTTTTACCACCACCGCTTTGTAGGCCTGTTGATGCCACTGCTGTTGAAGTCTATGTGAATGGTGCCCCCTGGTGGAAGGAAAAAGGTAGTTTATTACAGTCCATTGTAAATGAGTAAATGAGCAAATGATAGTCCATTGTAAATGATAGCGTTGTTATCATTCTCTGCTCCTAGAGACCACTCCACTCACCTTAAACTAGCGAGCCTGAGGACCGGTCCTGGGGACCCATGAGAACATGATCTCTGAGAGCCCTGCCCTTGAGAAAGGTTCTCCTCAGCAATACTCCAACTGACCCCAGACCTAAATTTTTTTTTTTTTTTTTTTTTTTTTTGAGTCAGAGTCTTGCTCTGTCGCCAGGCTGGAGTGCAGTGGCATGATCTCGGCCTCTGGGTTCAAGCAATTCCCTTGTCTCAGCCTCCCGAGTAGCTGGGACTACAAGCGCACACCACCTCGCCTGGCTCATTTTTTGTATTTTAGTAGAGACGGGGGTTTCACCATGTTGGCCAGGATGGTTTCGATCTCCTGACCTTGTGATCTGCCAGCCTTAGCCTCCCAAAGTGCTGAGATTACAGGCGTGAGCCACCATGCACGGCCCTAAAATTCTTAAAACGTGAAAATGGGGGAAGATGGTTAACACATCCATATGCTATCATGATATATATCTTTCTTCTTAGTTGTATGGGGTGAAATGATGCCAAGATTTTCCTTACAGAGTAGGGATTGTGACTGAAGCCTTTGGACAGGTATTTAGGCCCTTATGAGTGTCCCCTCTTGTCTAGAGAATGGGATGCCAGGAATGTCAGATGCTTTTCAGCCTCTCCCCTGCTCTCACGCCTAGAAACAAGAGCTCCACAAAGGTCTCTCATTCCTCAAGGCTGACGAAAAGCCCAGCAGCTAAATGGCCAGAAGCCTGTCTTTGTGAGAAAGCAAGAAGTCTCTTGTTTGAACTCTTCGGTCTAGAGACAGATTCTTCTACCAGTGGTGTAAAACCCTAAAGAGGCTCTGCATAAGACCTACCACTGCTCTGTGTCTCATGACACCCTGCCCCCACCACTGGAAGGCCACACTTATTCTTTGTGTTCATGCTTCTCTATGATCTGCACGTTTCCCAAGAACACCTGGATTCGAAGCTCAAGTCCACCACTAAATAGCTATGTGACCTAATGTGTCAGATGGTTATAAGGATTACAGAGAAAGAGGTATAGATAGAGCTGGTAGCAGTGACAGACACATCTTTACCTCATATAATTCTGACATGCATTATTATTGTAGTTTTCTGTTATTCAGACATACTTGTTAAGAAGGTGCTGGGGAGAATTTGTACATGCTGGGTATGAAAGGGCTTGGAAAGTATTTCATGAATGGAGTTGGCATTGAGGAGTCCAATCCATGTACAATGGGTAGAATTAGAAAGGCATTGAGGATAGTGTATTAGTCTGTTTTCAAACTGCTGATAAAAACATACCTGAGAGTGGGTAATTTATAAAGAAAGAAGAGTTTTAATGGACTCACAGTTCCATGAGGCTGGGGAGGCTTCACAATCATGGCAGAAGGTGAAAGGCACATCTTACATGGCAGCAGGCAAGAGAGAATGAGAGCCAAGGAAAGGGGGAAACCCCTTACGAAACTGTCAGATCTTGTGAGACTTATTCACTACCTTGAGAACAGTAGGGGGGAAACCGTTTCTATGATTCAAATTTCTTTCACCGGGTCCCTCCCACAACACGTGGGAATTATGGGAGCTACAATTCAAGATGAGATTTGGGTGGGGACACAGCCAAACCATATCAGGTGGTTACATAAGAGATCCAGTAGAGAGGTGGGAACTCCAGAGGAGATAACTTTCCAGGTGGAAAGTAGGCAATCAGGAATATAGGATCCCAGTATGATGAAAAAAAAGGGGCTGTGGGTATGGGAGGCATATCTCAGAGAGAAGAAACACTGCTGTTCATGCCTGTGAAACCCAAGTTTTCCCCTTCCTCTTAAGGGTTCTCTCCCTCTAATGAGAGTTTTTTACACTGCTGATTAGAGACTATTAAGGTCTAGAAATCAATTTGTGTGGGTTGTGGCCAGCATTTAAAAAACAGAACAGAATATGAAATATCAATGTGCATTGCACATAGTGAGTAAATATTACTTTATGAAACTTTAATCAATTACACATGTACATGTTTATAGGGGTATGATGTAAAGTGTATCATTCCTATGGATCTTGGTACAAGGAGTTGAGAGCTGCGTCTCTAGTGAATCTACTGGGGTGGGGAGTTTTCTCATGTCTGCTCTTACAAGGTCCTCTTGACTATTTACTTTCCAGGATGGTTTTTCCCCATCAGCCTTTTCTGAGGGTCTGAGTCAGTTTGGGCTGCTGTAACAAAGTACCATAGATTGTGTGGCTTAGAAATTACAGAAATTTATTTCTCATAGTTCCAAGATTAGGATGTGAGCATGGTTGGATGCTGATGAGGACCCTCTTCCGGGTCACAGCCTGCCGTCTTCTTGTATCCTCAGGAAGAGAGAAGAGCCGGGCACGGTGGCTCACACCCATAATCCCAGCACTTTGGGAGGCTGAGGCGGGTGGATCACTTGAGGTCAGGAGTTCAAGACCAGTCTAGCCAACTTGGTTAAACCCTGTCTCTACTAAAAAATACAAAAAATTTGCTGGGCCTGGTGGTGTATGCCTGTAATCCCAATTACTTAGGAGGCTGAGGCAGGAGAATCGTTTGAACCCGGGAGGTGGAGGTTGTGGTGAGCCAAGATCATGCCACTGCACTCCAGCCTGGGCAACAGAGTGAGACTTCGTCTCAACAAAAGAGAGAAAGAAAGAAAGGAAGGATGGAAGGAAGGAAGGAAGGAGAGAACTCTTTGGGGACTCCTTTATAAGGTCACTAATTCCAACATAAGGGATCCACCTTCATGACCCAATCACCTATCAAGGCTCCTCCTCCAAATACCATTGCATTGGAGGTTAGAATTTCAACATATGATTTCTGGAGGGACATAAACATTTAGTCCATAACACTGAGTTAAAGCAGGTACCTATTCACTCTCCTTCTAGTGGGGGCCTGGAGCACAGGCCACCTTCTGATGCACTGTTGCCACCTCTGCAAAGTCTGAGCAGTGAGGACTGGGTGGAGGGAGGTTGAACATGGGGAAGCTGCCCTTTCTCTCTTTTATTTTGTGACCCAGCCTGTTACTCATTTCGAACTTGATATTAAAGCTGTACCAAATTTTATTACAGTGTTTGAGAAACTATAAGAGAAAGAATTTTTTTTTTTTTTTTTTTGAGACTGAGTCTCACTCTATCACCCAGGCTGGAGTGCAGTGGCATGATCTCAGCTTGCTGCAACCTCCACCTCCCGGGTTCAAGTGATCCTCGTGTCTCAGCCTCCCGAGTAGCTGGGACTACAGGCGTGCACCACCACACCTGGCTAATTTTTGTATTTTCAGTAGAGATGGGGTTTCACCATGTTGGTCAGGCTGGTCTCAAACTCCTGACCTTAAGTGATTCACCCACCTTGGCCTCTCAAAGTTCTGGGATTACAGGCGTGAGCCACTGTGCCCAGCCTAGAGAAAGAATTTAAACCTATCTGCTTCATTCTACTTTTCCAGAAGTCCAAGGAAAGAGTGTCCTGGAATTTAAACCCTCGGCACGGGTCACTTCCTAGATGCTCCTGGTTCATCATTGTGCTTCCCTGACCCCAGGGCCACACCCTTTGCTGCAGAAGGACACTTTTTCCAACTTGAGCCCTGCAAACATTTATTTATTTTGTGGGGAAGTTCTACTCTGTACCCACAGAGTTTCATAAATTTTTAAATCCACTTCTGAGTATTTATAAAAAGCCAGTGAAGTTTTAAAAATCCATTTCAGATCCAATAGATTCCCCTTTATCTCCTCCCACCTCTGCAGAGCCCTGATCATGCTTCTCCATGGGGACTTAGAGTTGGGAGAAGGCTTGGTCTGCTTTTTCTCTCCTTACTCCCCTCTCTCGGGACACTCTTCTCTTTGAGTGGGGAAGAAAGATGGAAAGGGATGAAGCCGTCATTCTGGATGATAGCTTTCCCTTGCTTGTTGCCTCTTTGGCTGAGATAGACCCAGTGGGGGTGCTCACTGATGGTGGGCGTCCCAGGCTGGTTCCTTCTTGGGGTACATATGTGGGTTCTATATAGGCCATTCAGGGTTAGGGAAGGGTTCCTCCCTAGGTTTTGGCCCAATTCTCTAACGTGAGAGATCAGCTCTAGCTCAGTCTTCTGAGTCCCACCCCAGCTTTTGCTGGCAATAATACGCCCTGCCATTTCCTGTTGCTGGGACTGCCACCTTGTGGTGGCCTTCTTGTTTCGGGTACAACAGGACAGCTCAAGCTCAGCTGCCTCCTGCAGTGTCCCCCTGAGCCACAGGAAACTCAAGCTTCCTTGTAACACTGAATAGCAAAAGGGCTTGCTTCCCATTGCTGGCCCCTCTCTGTCATCTAAGTTTTTATCTCCCCTGCCCATAAGCAGATATCCCACTGTAGATCAAGACAAATCCTCTTATTCCTGACACCTGCAATGGCTATGAGTGCTTCCCTTCCTTTCTTCTCTTCCTTCCTGGAAAACATCAAGGCTGTCTGTACTGATGACCCACAAAAAGCAACCCCTTTTCTCCCCCTCTTCCCAATCTTCTGCTTGTATGGGATAGTGGAATGAGAGGGGCCTGGGGATAGTTGGGAGCAGCAGAGCTGGTTATGTCCAACCTAATAAAAAGTCTTCGGGGAGTATATGGCCTCCAGCTGTTGGCAGCTCTCTTCAGAATGAGAGATTCTTGATGTGTCTTTGCCTTTGACTCTGGGTCTTGGTCACCAATTCTGCAACAATGAAAATAGTCCCATCAACACCACTGTATGCAGGACAAAAGATCCATATTATCTACCTGTCCACTTTGAAGACTTAAGTTGAAAGTCTCTGGAACTGAAGTTTTGAAATGGCCACGAACATGCCTGAGCACACTGCCAGGAAATGGTGCATCAAGAGAAGCCTGTTCGATGGGACAAAGGCCTGTGGCCTTGAGGGTGACCTGGCCCACAGTACAGCAGCATCACTGTCCCCTAGTAGATAGTTTCGAGTTAAGAGCAGAAATTAAAAATGCACAAAGTTAGGAGAGGAACACTTGTTTTCCAGAACCAGGCAAGGCATTTTGGTATATAATGCATTTCCATTAAGTAGAAGTAACTTGAAAAAAATTCATATTACATTTACTGTAAGAGTTTAGTTGCAGAAACCCCAGAATTTATTGGATTTCTAACTTTTTTTTTTAAAAAGTATTTTAAAACTGTGTCTATATTATTTGGCTATTTTAGTAAATAACTCACCATACTTGTGTGTAAGTGCAAATTCTTGAAGTTTTTTCTTTTTTCAAATGGAATCTGTTAATTTATTATCATAGAAATAGGATTACCTGTTGTAAAAAATTCAGCTGGTAAAAACATGTACATTAAATGCACCTTCAGGCTATTTTTTTTTTTTTTTTTTAACCTGAAGTAGAAGTTACTGTGGAAGGCCAGGCACAGGCAGATCATTTGAAGTCAGGAGCTCGAGACCAGCCTGGCCAACGTGGCGAAACCCCGTCTCTACTAAAAATACAAAAAAATTAGCCAGGCATGGTGGTGTGCGCCTGTAATCCTAGCTACTCAGGAGGCTGAGGTGGGAGAATCACTTGAGCCCAGGAGGTGGAGGTTGCAGTGAGCAGAGATCACACCACTGCACTCCAGCCTGGATGACAGAGTGAGACTCTATCTCAAAAAAAAAAATAGAAGTTATCGTGGAAGGGTGCAGGGGCCTGTTACCATATGAAGTGGTAAAGACAGTGTCTCTGCCCTAAGCACCATCCAGAAATACCCCCTAAACCTCCATCGCCATGACGTTTTGAACGGGCCATGGGGGAAATGCTCATATTATCAGTGGGGATGGCAGGCCTCTTGAAGTAGTCAGAATCAATGCCCTCCTTTATCCTCTCCATCCTGTTCTCTGCACAGCCTTCCTTTCCTGATGCTCTGACCACTGCGTTGATGTATCTCTTTCATGGCTAAAGGCCCCAGTGATTCTCCCTGTAGTCCACTTAGGTGACTAACATGGAGGTGTGACTCTGAGATTCATAGCTCCCTTGTGGCTCTAACTTATCAGGAAAAGAGTAGCCTTTTCTTATCAGGGCTACTTTTGCTTTGATTCCATCTTTCAGGTTCTCATGACTTCCCAATTCACATAAAGCTTGACACAAATTACCCAGTGCCTAGACAGTAAGAAAACATCAGCCTACCTGGAAAACTACATCCCAAATCATGTATTCTTGACAACCACCAGTTTTGGGGGATTGCCCTGACCCTCTCACTTTAGAGTGAGGTGCCATTCAAAATGCATATTTAATAACCAGTTGTCTTGGGTGCCTGATCAAATCAGTAACTGACCAATCAGTATGGCCAAACCATTGCGTACTGGCTGAATATCAGATTGGGCGGGAGCCCAAACAGGCCTCTGGGCCATGTTTCCAGTAGATTAGTTTTGTTTGGTATTCGGAGTGATTTTGAAATATGGTATGTGTTTGAGAGCCTTTAGGCTAAGCAGACATTCTTCAATTCCCAGTCTCCCCTCTTGTTCCCTGTCCTAGAGTTGGCTGGCTTTACTCATTTATGTTACCCTGGGTTGCTGAAAAGCATCTACTTGTGCTAGGCTGCTCTAAACCTTTCCTTGTGGCCTGGTCTCTATCCGGCAGCTGATAGGTCCAATTTGTTTCTTACCACGTCCTCTCAGCTTGTCTCCATGTGCGTAGGCCTTCATACAAGAGGAATTATGTGAAGCCCCCATTCGTGGGGCCTAAATTTCCATAGAGGTAGGCTTCCTATTCTGGATCTGAATTATACCAATATTTCTGTGGCACATTAAATGATAATTTATTTGGAAATGAGAGACTACATATACAAAGACAATGGCCAGACTGTATATGAAAATAGAACAGCTTACACCTACCTGCCCAGAAAACCAACTCCTTGTTTCTAACAAACAGCCCAGGAAACCAGCCTGCTTTAAGTCAGACTTGGAGGGGGTCAGATGCTATCTAGGGCAATGGTCTAGGAACTTAACAATCACTTCTGGAACAATTGGTCTAAAACGGCCAGGACTTGAAGAATGACTGACAGCTTCCCTAATTCTTGTCCCCACTTCCAACTTAGGACCAACCAGAGAAACGCAAATATGCAACAGGATGCCAGTTTCTAGCTAGGCGGCCCACAGCTTCCCCATGCCAGTTGCCTGCAATCAAGGCACATGAGAAGGCTTCCCCCTTTTCCACTGTAGGGCTTTTCCACTCTGCCTGCCTTTGAGTTCTTGGCCAAAATGCAACTGATGGTGGCTGACTCCCTGGTTATAGCAAGCCCTGAATAAGTAGACTCTTCTCTTCTCCTTTGGTTTATATTCATTTAGTTTCCACAGAAATAAATTCAATTACATTTAGATAATCAAAATAATAGTAAAGGCCGTTAGCAAAATGGCAAAATAGAGAGGAAAAATAAGAATCTTGTATTCCGTAAAAGTTTAAGAGGAGTTTGTTTTTCAGGATGCTTTGAATCTCCTCCATAGATCACTTCTCCAATTTTTCCTGTCACCACAGAAATTTACAATATTAATAAAACAACTCGTTAAAATTTTGAACTTTGCTACTTTCAAACTGAAAACTTTTTGAAGCTTAAGGCAGTTATTTCTGCAAAAGATGGCTTCGGGTTTATTAATTTAAAAGAATGCAGGCAGTTTTTGAAATATTATCATCTGGGTGACTTTTTTCTACATTTATAAATACTGTCTCACCATAATTAAAAGAATATGAAAAGAGTTTGAAATATACTTATAGCTTAAAACATGGAAATAATTCTTTTTAACATGAATAATTATCCCACCAGTTTTATAATCTAATAAAAATCAAAGTAAAAGAAAAATGCTAGGCATTTTAATTATGAGAAATCATATGTATTCTGGGAACTTAGAAACGTTACCCACATATTTGTACTCCAGAATCCTCATTCTAGAAATTCTTTCCTCAAAGATGTTGCAAAGAGGTGGAGCGCGTGTGTGTTTTTGTCAACATGACCTAAAACTTATAAAGCTCTATATGAAGCATACCTGTTTTGAATCCAAATTTAACAGTAGTTTACTTCACATTTGAACTGGGATGCAGACTAGAAATCCATAGTCTTTGCATATGCTTTTCTTATTTATTCCTCTAAAATTACAGGAATAAGATCTTTATTTATTTATTTTTATTTTATTTATTTATTTATTTATTTTTGAGATGGAGTCTTGCTCTTGTCGCCCAAGCTGGAGTGCAATGGCAAGATCTCAGCTCACTGCAACCTCCACCTCCCGGGTTCAAGCAATTCTCCTGCCTCAGCCTCCTGAGTAGCTGGGATTACAGGCACCTGCCACCTCGCCTGGCTAATTTTTGTATTTTTAGTAGAGATGGGGTTTCACCTTCTTGGTCAGGCTGGTCTCGAACTCCTGACCTTGCGATCCACCCACCTTGGCCTCCCAAAGTGCTGGGATTACAGGCGTGAGCCACCACACCCTGCCCTGACCTTTATTATTCTTAACTCTAGGCAGAGAGAGGTAGAGGAGAGAATACTGTAGAAACTGTTTTGTGTTTTCTAACTTTTCAGGAATTACTTTAGAGTTGACTATAGTATCCTTCATACATATGCATATTACTCATATTGTGATTTTTAAATTGTAAATCCTTCAGAGAATTCCCCAAATACTCCGTTTCTGGGTGTCTCCATTGGTTGGTGTATTTTGAAGAAATGGACATCAAAGGTGTTGAATGAATACTTTTTGGCAAATTGATTAAATGCAAAGCGATTTTATATTAGACTCAATTTGGAAGATGAGTGTGCTGAAACAGTAAGTTACTTAACGCTTATTTTGTATTATTTGATTTACTCCTCCCTACTCTTTTCTAGAGTTAATTCACGTTGACTGTATATCTTTTGATTTATTAATTGTTCCCCTGCCTCTTGTGTAAAATGAGAATACCTTATATTCACCTGCTCTTAGGTTTTTATGGATTGAAAGGAGTTGGAGGGCTGGTTATAACTTGGAGTGCTAGGCCCTGCCCCTAGAGTTTCTGATTCTGTGGGCCTGGGATGGGGCCCAAGAATTTATTGCATGTATAATAAGTCCTCAGGGGATGCTGATGCTGCCAGTCTCAGCACCACACTTTCAGATCCACTGCTATTGTGCCATCTACAAGTTAATATGAACTCCACAGCACACTTGTATGTGTGTGCCTCTGTGTGTGTGTGTGTGTGTGTGTGTGTGTGTAGGCAGTGTTGGTGGTGGTAGGAATAGGGGTATGGTTTGACCAGGTAGGACCTGGACATAGAAAAGGTTGCAGGTATAGATCATTGTGAGAAGGCCACGGAGGTCCTGGAAGGATCCCAGGTCCCAAAGGCATAAGGATGAAGGGAAGAGAGAAAGAAAAACCGACATGTTCCTGACAGCTGGATGCTTCTCCCATTTAGATTTCTCTGAACTGAAATTCTAGATGGTTTAATTACTCCATAAGGCTTGCTAAATTGCCCCGTCTCAGCCTCACATACAATGCTGGTATCTACATTCTATGCTCTCAGACTATGTATTAAAACTGTGCACTGGTGGAGTAAGCTAGTTAAATATTTGTACATTTGACTGCACACAGCTACTGCTTATGTTTTCTTGTTCTTCTGCTCTATCTTAAGGAATCTGTATGAGTCAGCCAGTTAAAATGCTGGCTGGGAGGTAATTAGCTGGGAATTTTAACCCCATCATAGTCATTCACCTGCTTGAAGAATGAAGTGGATGGGTACTTTAGTGAGTCTAGCAACCTGTTTCTTTCTCTGCCAAATGCAAGAAGTTCTTCGTGAGTTGCTGGATGGCTCAAATTATCATATTCTGGAGCTTATCCTGGAAACAGGAAAATGTCAGTCCAATAGAACATCAGCGCACATTGATATATAAAATTGCAGGTGATGAAAGGCTCTGAAAGAACTCTATGAGTCTCCGGTCTTAACGCTGTCTTAGATTTTGATGGTACATTGTCTTTTTCATTTCAACTCTGTTTTAAATTTTTTATTATGTAAATTTTTAGACATACCCAGAATTAGAGAGAATAGCATAATAAAACTTGATGGTACCATTAATTCAGTCTCAATAATTGTCAATATTTTGTCAATTGTGTTTTAGTCAGTCCCCACTCTTGGTTTCCTTGTGGCCTGATCTCTATCTGGCAGCTATTAACTCCAATTTGTTTCTTACCACCATTTCTCAGCTCGTCTCCACGTATGTAGACCTTCATCCAAGTGGAATTGTGTGAAGCCTCCCCTGGCTGTGGGAACTACGTTTCCATAGAAGTAGCCTCCCTATTCTGGATCTGAATTATACCAAGAGTTCAGTGGCACATTAAATGATAATTGATCTGGAAATGAGAGGCACATATACAAAGACAATGACCAGAGCATATATAAAAATAGAACAGCTTACACCTGCCCGCCCAGAAAACCAACCCCTTGTTTCCAACAAACAGCCCAGGAAACCAGCCTGCTTTAAGTCAGAGTTGGAGGGGGTCAGATGCTATCACTGGCAACAGTCTAGGAAGTTAACAATCACTTCTGGAACAATTGGTCTAAAATGGCCAGGACTTCACTAATTTTATTGGTAAATACTTTAATATGAATCTCTAGCAGATAAGGGCTTTAAGACAATATAACCACAATAGTATCACCATACTTAACAAAATTATTATTTTAAATATCATCAGTCCATGTTCAAATTGCCTTGTCTCAATTTTTTTTTTTTTTTTTTTTTTTTTGAGATGGAGTCTCGCTCTGTTGCCCGGGCTGGAGTGCAGTGGCGCAATCTCGGCTCACTGCAAGCTCTGCCTCCTGGGTTCATGCCATTCTCCTGCCTCAGCCTCCCAAGTAGCTGGGACTACAGGCGCCCACCACCACACCCGGCTAATTTTTTTGTATTTTTAGTAGAGATGGGGTTTCACCGTGTTAGCCAGGATGGTCTCGATCTCCTGACCTCGTGATCCACTCGCCTTGGCCTCCCAAAGAGCTGGGATTACAGGCGTGAGCCACCGTGCCCGGCCTCAAAAAATTTTTGAATAGTACATTTGTTCATATCAGGAGCTGTATGAGTTCCTTTGTTGATTTTGGTTGATATATCTCTTAATCCTCTATTATTATTTAACACTTTCTCTTCCCCCTTTTTTTCAAGCCATTTATTTGTTGAAAATATGTCATTTTTCCAGTTGAATTTCCCACATCCTGGTCTTATGTGATTGTATCCTGTGGTATTGTTTATATACTTTCTATATACCCCATATTTCTTGTTAACTGGCAGTTAAGTCAAGAAACACAATTAAATTTAGGTTTATTTTTTTCAGGGGGCAAAAATATTTTATGGGCAGTGTTTAAATCAACAGGCACCCAATGTCTACTTGTCCCACTTTTCATGATGCTAAAGTTGATGGGTTCAGATGTCATCATTCACCCATTATCAATTTTCCTATCAACTACCATTTATGATTCTTGCCAAAATCCATTGTCTTGGCAGGGGTTGCAAGATGACATTTTTCGAATTATTTTTCTAATAATCATTCTTTTTTAATTAGAATTCTTCTGTGGAGAAGAACTTTCCCTCACATCTATTTGGTTAACCTGAAGCACAGTTCATAAATGAGAGGCAAGGTAAATGCTGTATTCTGTACCTTTATTTATCCAATTTCAGAGTAATGAGTCCAGCAACAGCCAAAAATGATTAGTGTGGTTTTCATTTTTCAAAATATCATTATGAACTTACACATTTAATATATATATTTCTGTTATATATTAATATACTAAAAGATTTGATATGTTGTATATATCTAAAATATTTAACATATTTCAATCAATGAGTTTCAGTTGACAATCCATTGTAATGAATGCTAAATTTGTCTCCCCGTTGTTTAATAGGATTGCTCTTAAACTCAGTGTAAAACTGCTTGCCTACTATCCTGTTTATTTTTGAAATACAACTGTACTTAGTATTAAAATATTCCTATTATAGAAAATTTAGAGAATAAAGCCCCACATAAAGAGGAAAATGAAAATTACCTGTATTCTTCCCACTCAAAAAGATTCCCCTTTATAAATGTCAAATTTCCCTCTATTTTCTTGCTCTTTTATATATCATTAAATACTCTTCAACCTGTCATTGTAGTCACTCTGTCAGAAGTGCTTTCAACTACCCCTCATCTTAGCCTCATTGCACATGTCTAGCCAAACCTCAACCCTCTTCACCTCTGCACCTGTGTCTGTTACTGGAGACTATTAACTGAACCATTTCCTTCATTTGATGATCTAAAGCCTCCACAGGCATGCATTGTGACCCAGAAACCTTCTTGTGTTTCCCAGAACTATTCATATATTCTCCTCAAACCCTCCCCCAACCCTTCCCTCTTTAGTCCTCACTGGGCTATTGACCTTGTTCCACACTTCAGTGAAGTAAAAACCTTCACATGATGACTCTAGCATTCCCGATGAAAACTTAACAAAAACTCATCTGCAGCTAATGCTCCCTTCTTTCCTCCTGGCACAATGGAGGGCATTTTCTTTCTCCTAGCAAAGTCCAGTCCCTCCCCTTCTCTGTATCCAATGCTCTTTGACCTTTTAAAACACTTCACTCTGGTTATCTTCTCTCCTTTATCAACTTGCCCTTATCATCTACTGGATAATTTCTGTAACCATATTCTAATTTACCAACCCTATCATAAAAACAACACCAACAACAAACAGTCACTGCCTTGGTTCCCTGTCTCCCATCCATTTCTGTATTATTCTGCATTGCCAGACTTCTCAAGAGTTGTTAACTATGTGATTTCCACTTTTTTAACTCTTTTTTTTTTTAATTCCAGTCTGGTTCCTCTCCAGCCCCGTCACTGTACTAAAATTTCTTGCCTCAGGGTCACTGGAAATCCACATAGCCACATGCAATGTACACTTCTCTGTCTTCATCTTACCCTTTCAGCAGCATTGGGTGGAGTGGGCCATTTGTTTCTCAAAATACTCTTCTCTTGGTTATCATCAGGCCATTGGTTCTCTGCTTTCCAAACTCACTGGTTTCTCCCAGCTCCTATTTCTCCTTTTAAGTGTTGACAGTATTGGGTCCTCTTCTCTTCTCCTGTTATCATTTTTCACTGGGTGGTTCCATTAATTCGCAGCTTTAAAAATCTCATTATGACTCAAGACTCCAAAGTTTGTGTCTTCAACCCATTTTTTCTGAGCACCATATCCAGCTCTACTTACTTGACAGTTCAACCTGGATGTCTTATAAACATCTCAAATTAAACATGTCCAAGATAGAACTTCTCATTTCCCCTGCATGAATCAATTCCTCCTCTATCTGTCCTATGCCAATAAATGGCAGCATTATCCGTCGGTTGCCCAATTCAGAAATCTGAGTCAGTCCCGATTTTCCCTTTCCCATAACCCCTACATAGCAGGTGCAGCAACTCCATTTGATTGTTCCCCTTAAAATATCTTGACTGTCAACTTTTCTCTGTCTCCATGGTGAACACCCTGGCCATGGCTCATCCTTCACCTGCACTATGTCAGCACCTCGTTGATGGGTCTCTCAATTCATACTTGTTCCTCTACAATCCATTTTCCACATTATGAGCAAGAACATATATTAAACCTTACATTAAAACCTTCAGCGGCTTTCATTACATGTGTAATAAATCCAAACTCTGCACAAGGGCTGGATGGCTCTACAGATCCTGTCTCCTGATATCTCTCCAGCCTCAGGTTAAGCTACTCCCTACACCAGAGTCAGTCTTATTCAAACACACTTAAATCTTCCTGCCTCAGGCTGTTTGTATCTGCTGTACCCTCTGCTTAAAATGCTTTTCTCCGCACTATTGCCATGTGTGACTTCTTATCCATTGGAAATCAGCTTAAATATTGTCATGTTGAAGCCTTTTCTTTTTCTTTTTCTTTTCTTTTTTTTTTTTGAGACAGAGTCTCGCTCTGTCACCCAGGCTGGAGTGCAGTGGCATAATCTTGGCTCACTGCAACCTCCGCCTCCCAGGTTCAAGCGATTCTCCTGCCTCAGCCTCCTGAGTAGCTGGGATTACAAGTGCACGCCACCATGCCTAGCTAACTTTTGTATTTTTAGTAGAGAGAGGGTTTCGCCAGTTTGGCCAGGCTGGTCTCAAACCTCTGACCTCAAGTTACCTGCCCGCCTCGGCCTCCCAAAGTGCTGGGATTACAGGTGTGAGCCTGGCCCATGTTGAAGCTTTTTCTGACTGGTGTAATTAAAGTGCGTCTCCCTCAGTTATTTTCTATTTTATCTTCTTGATGATTATATTCATAGCCATTTTCACACTATATAAATATTTATGATAATCATGTGTTGCATAATAACAGGGATACGTTCTAAGAAATGCGTCTTTGTCATTGTGCAAACATCACAAGTGTATTTACACAAACCCAGATGGTGTAGCCTACTACACACCTAGCCTATGTGGTATAGCCTATTGCTCCTGGGCTACAAACCTGTACAGCATGTTACTGCCCTGAATACTGTAAGCAACTGTAATACAATGGTATTTATGTATCTAAACATAGGAAAGGTATAGTGAAAACGTGATATTATAATCTCAGGGGACCACCGTTGTATAAGTGGCCTGTCTGGAATGTCATTATGTGATGTGTGGCTGTATTTGTTTTTTTTTTTTTTTTCTGTTTTCCATCCGGAATGTGTTACAGGAAAGGGGTCCGGATCCAGACCCCAAGAGAGGGTTCTTGGATCTCACACAAGAAAGAATTCAGGGTGAGTCCGCAGTGCAGAGTGAAAGCAAGTTTAAGAAAGTAAAGGAATAAACGAATGGCTGCTCCATAGACAGAGCAGCCCCAAGGGCTGATGGTTGCTCATTTTTCTGGTTATTTCTTGATGATATGCTAAACAAGGGGTGGATTATTCATGCCTCCCCCTTTTAGACTGTATAGAGTAACTTCCTGACATTGCCATGGCATTTGTAAACTGTCATGGTGCTGGCAGGAGTGTAGCAGTGAGGACGACCAGAGGTCACTCTCGTCGCCATTTTGGTTTTGGTGGGTTTTGGCCGTTTCCTTTACTACAACCTGTTTTATCAGCACAGTCTTTATGACCTGTACTTTGTGCTGACCTCCTATCTCATCCTGTGACTTAGAATGCCTTAGCCATCTGGGAATGCAGCCCAGTAGGTTTCAGCCTCATTTTACCCAGCCCCTATTTAAGATGGAGTTGCTCTGGTTCACATGCCTCTGACAAATACAATCTTCGTGAGAGTCAAGAATACATTGTTCACTTTCAAATCTTAGTGTTTAGCTTAGTGTCTGGCACGTGGTACACTGTAATCATTTGTTGTATTAATAAAATAATTCTACATTATTGTTTTTAGTGGCAACCGTTTTCTGAATTCTTACTGTTTACAGACCCAAGCCTGGTTCTTGAGAACACACTGTTGAATAAGACAACATGGTCCTGTTTTCAAGGTGCTCCCATCTACCAGAGGGTACAATTGTGTACCTAGGCAGATACAAAATAAGCATGCTTTTGTACAAGTAGATTCAAAATCATATAATGCAATTAATCTCATAGGAGAAGTATAGGGCACTTTTGGATAAAATAAAAAGGACACCTTTGGGGGCACATTTATTTTAATAAAACTCTCATTTGACACAGGCTCTTTCCAATTTTTCACTATTTTATACATCTTTATAGATGTATATTATGTATAATCTATACATAGTCCCTAGAATGGAATCTTAGGACTTACTGGGTCAATGGTCATTAAATAATTTTGAAACTTGGGATTTCACTGCCAAGTTTTGCTTTTCTAATATTAAGTGGCATATTTCCTATTTCAAAGTGTTTTTGCCATCACTGGCAAATTTGAAAATTTGACAATTTGTATGAGAACAATAGTGTCTCATTATTTTAATTTTAACTACAATGATTATTAGTGAAGTAAAACTTTTCTTGAACCTGTATTTGCCATTTTGTATTTGTTTCTCAGATTGCTTCATGTTCTTATCATTATATTAAGGTGTTCATCTTTTCCTTGATTTATAACATTTCTTTATATGTTATAGAAACAATGACATGATATATGACTTTATTATATCATTATATATGATAATGCTAACTTCATTATCATATATGGTCTAAGTATATTTTCCCAGATCTTCATTTACTTTTAATTTTTGTTATCTTTATGTTTTTGATATTGAAGGATTTCATATTTAATCTTTTAAATATCAAAGTTTTAATTTAGAACTTCTTAGAAAGACTTTTTCTGCCTAAGATTATGAAAATAATCATCCATCATTTACTTCTGGCACTTACCTGTTTTCATTTTTTCATGGTTGAAAATTGATTTTGGTGTAAAAAGTGAAGTGGAAATGGAGGTTAATTGGTTTTTCCAAAGAACATTGCTCTTTACACACTTTTTCTCCCTAATTTGATCTACTAAAATTATTTGAATATAGATGGGAATCCTCAATTTTTAGCTGCACAAAGACCAGAGGCCCTCCTGAATGGTCGTTATTAATTTTCCATGCTCTTTTGTGGAATGTTTGGCATATGACTGAGTTACAAATAATGGATGAAGGCTGAAATCATAGGTATAACTTCCAGAAAGTATACTTGGAGGGTAGGGATTATGCATCTTTCTCCTTTTTCCTTTCTGCAGGGTAAATTCCAGACATCATATTTTTAGCTGGAGAATCCATATTGGCAAAGGACCACACACACTAGGATAGCAATGCAGGAAGCTCAGCATATCTGGGGTCACCAGTGACCCTGTGGAACTTCTATGTCCGCCCAGACTGCCTGCTTCTGACTTTCCCCCCATTTTTTATGTCAGATGTTTAATGTGCTAATGATGTAACAAGGTTTGAGGGAGGCACATCTCACTCATGAGCGTGAAAACCCAATCATCACACTTACGAACCACAAAATAGTCTAATTCTGGATTTTTTAAAATAAGAAATCAAAACCACATGTTTTAAAGCCACTATTAATTTAGTTTATCTTAGCTATTTCAATATCATGTTATTTAATAGTTTGTATTTTTACTCTACTTTGCAGTTTTTATTGTCTTATATTTTCTGATTTTGAGCCATGTTTTGTTTGTTTCAGTTTCTCATGATGTGGAAGTTACATATCCTCCTCAGAGTCTTCTAGTAATTGACTTTAAATTTTAAAGATACATTCTTTAACACATTTTTCTTTAGTTATCAAGGAATTTGATCATTTGTCCTCATTTGAAATAGCATGATAAATTTATTGCACTTTTATATTTGTCATCTACCATGCTAGACTTTGCTAATACAACCCATGTAATTACTCTTACATTATTTATAAGAATTTCATGTATTTTTTCTTTTTAAGTTTACTTTGTATCATTTGTATTTGTGTTTGTACTAATGCTTATTTAGATTAAATTCACCACAGGAATAATTTCAGTTCTTGATACTATTTATTTTCTAATACAATGCTCTCAGGCTTGTGATCTTAATTTTTCTTTCCATCTTTTTTTTTTTTTTTTAATTTGAGACAGGGTTTTACTCTGTTACTCAGGCTGGAGTGCAGTGGCGCAGTCTGGGCTCACTGCAACCTCCACCTCCCGGTTCAAGCGATTCTCAGGCTTCAGCCTTTGGAATAGCTGGGATTACAGGTGTGCACCACCACGCCAAGCTAATTTTTGTATTTTTAGTAGAGGGGATTTCGCCATGTTGGCCAGACTGGTCTCAAATTTCTGCCCTTAAATGATCTGCCTGCCTCGGTCTCCCAAAGTGTTGGGATTATAGGCATGAGCTACAGCACCTGGCCTCTTTCTTTCTTTTCTTAAAGACATTTTTAGGATTTTTTTTTCCAAGAAAGGTATTATTATAAGCCCATATATAAGATCTTAGGTGTTTAAAAATATTTTTCCTGTTGTCTGAATTGAAAATTCTTACGTTCCACATTTTTTTCCTTAAAACTCTGTAAACATTTCCTGTGTGTGTATGTTTGAAACTTAATGCTATATAGAAGTATAAGATCATCTTGACTTCGTTTTTTCTTAGTGACCAGGTTTTTTCCAAGTGAATGTTTACAAGATGTCTTTCTGTTTTGTAGTTAGAAAATAGTTTCAGAATGCTTTATGCGTAATTTATATATTCATCTATTTATTTTGTGGATCATGGGGAGCGAGTCTTTTTGCTTGCACAGTTAAGGCTTTTTCAGCTCAAATACATTTTCTTTGTTCATGATTTTGGTTATTGCTTTGCTTGTAATTATCTTGGTAATTAGAAAGACACTAAATTATTTAGTTGGCTTTCCAAACTCTCCTTCAAGATCATCATCTTGCTCGTCACTTGTATCTTTGTTTTTCCCTTTTCTTTTAAAAGGTTCTGAAATTTGCCCTTCACCAGATGCCTTTGATTTGTCATGGTGACATCTGCTTTTCATGTGCTCTTTTTCCCTGCTATTAGCCTTTCAGTCTCTCTCCTCTGCCCTTCCTGCGCCCATCATCTGCCTCCTTTTAGTAAGTAGTGTGTTATTATTATGATTTTAAAATCTCAGCTTGAGATTTAATTTAATTTCATCTTTTCATCTCTTCTTGAGTTCATGTCAACCTGTTCACTTTTTGTGACTCCTTGAAGAAGCCAGGCTGTCTTGTGGCTCATTGAAAGCACCTAGTTTCCTACAGTTTAATTCTGGTTTTTTCAGTAGATAATTTTCAGAGATTGGTTCTGTCTCTGAGTCTATAGTTGTTGTTCCCTTTTTCCTTAGTCTCATATTGTTTGCAAGGCCCCAAGCTCTCTTTTAAATATTTTAATTTAATTTAATTTTAAGTTCCAGGATACACGTGCAGAACATTCAGGTTTGTTACATAGGTATACATGTGCTATGGTGGTTTGCTGCGCCTATCAACCCATCATCTAGATATTAAGACCCTCACGCATTAGCTATTTATCTTGATGCTCTCCCTCCCCCTCCACCACTCCCCAAACAGGCCCCAATGTGTGTTGTTCCCCTCCTTGTGCCCATGTGTTCTCATTGTTCAGCTCCCACTTATAAGTGAGAACATGGAGTGTTTGCTTTTCTGTTCCTGTGTTAGTTTGCTGAGGATAATGGCTTCTAGCTCTATTCATGTCCCTGCAAAGGACATGATCTCTTTTCTTTTTATGGTTGCATAGTATTCCATGGTGTATATGTACCACATTTTCTTTATCCAGTCTATCATTGATGGGCATTTGGGTTAATTCTATGTTTTTGCTGTTGTCAATAGTGCTGTAATGAACATACATATGCATGTATCTTTGTGATAGAATGATTTATATTCCTTTGGGTAGATATCTAATAATGGGACTGCTGAGTCACATAGTATTTCTGGTTCTAGGTCTTTGAGGAATTGTCACACTGCCTTCCACAATGGTTGAACTAATTTACATTCCCACCAACAGTGTAAAAGCATTCCTATTTCTCCACAGCTTCACCAGCACCTGTTGTTTCTTGACTTTGAGAATCGTTATTCTGACTGGTGTGAGATGCTGTCTCATTGTGGTTTTGATTTGCATTTCTCTAGTGATGTTGAACTTTTTTCATTTGTTTGTTGGCTGCATAAATGTCCTCTTTTGAGAAGTGTCTGTTCGTGTCCTTTGCCCGTTTTTTTTTTTTTTTTTTTTTAGTATTTATTGATCATTCTTGGGTGTTTCTCAGAGAGGGGGATGTGGCAGGGTCATAGGATAATAGTGGAGAGAAGGTCAGTAGATAAACACGTGAACAAAGGTCTCTGGTTTTCCTAGGCAGAGGTCCCTGCGGCCTTCCGCAGTGTTTGTGTCCCTGGGTACTTGAGATTAGGGAGTGGTGATGACTCTTAAGGAGCATGCTGCCTTCAAGCATCTGTTTAACAAAGCACATCTTGCACCGCCCTTAATCCATTTAACCCTGAGTTGACACAGCACATGTTTCAGAGAGCACGGGGTTGGGGGTAAGGTTATAGGTTAACAGCATCCCAAGGCAGAAGAATTTTTCTTAGTACAGAACAAAATGGAGTCTCCTATGTCTACTTCTTTCTACACAGACACAGTAACAATCTGATCTCTCTTTCTTTTCCCCACATTTCCCCCTTTTCTTTTCGACAAAACTGCCATCGTCTTCATGGCCCATTCTCGATGGTCGCTGTCTCTTTGGAGCCGTTGGGTACACCTCCCAGATGGGGCTGCCGGGCAGAGGCGCTCCTCACTTCCCAGACGGGGCAGCCGGGTAGAGGCGCTCCTCACATCCCAGATGATGCTTTGCCCAGTTTTTAATTTTTTTTTTTTTTTGTAAATTTGTTTAAGTTCCATGTAGATTCTGGATATTAGACCTTTGTCAGATAGTTAGATTGTAAGAATCTTCTCCCATTCTGTAGGTTTTCTGTTTACTCTGACAGTTTTTTTTCTGTGCAGAAGCTCTTTAGTTTAATTAGATGCCATTTATCAATTTTAGCTTTTGTTGCAATTGCTTTTGACGTTTTCCTCATGAAATATTTGCCTGTGCCTATGTCCTGAATGGTATTGCCTAGATTTTCTTCTAGGGTTTTTATAGGTTGGGGTGTTAAATTTAAGTCTTTAATCCATCTTCAGTTAATTTTTGTATGAGGTATAAGGAATGGGTCCAGTTTCAATTTTCTGCATATGGCTAGCCAGTTTTCCCAGCACCATTTATTAAATGGAGAATCCTTTCTCCATTGCTTGTTTTTGTCAGGTTTTTCGAAGATCAGATGGTTGTAGATGTACAGTCTTACTTCTGAGATCTCTATTCTGTTTCATTGGTCTATGTGTCTGTTTTCATACCAGTACCATGCTGTTTAGGTAATTGTAACCTTGTAGTATAGTTTGAAGTCAGCTAGTGTGATGCCTCCAACTTTGTTCTTTTTGCTTAGAATTATCTTGGTTATACAGGCTCTTTTTTGGTTCCATATGAATTTTAAAGTATTTTTTTTTTCTAATTTTGTGAAGCATGGCAGTGGTAGTTAAATGGGAATAGTACTGAATTTACAAGTTACTTTGGGCAGCGTGACCATTTTTGTGATATTGATTCTTCCTATCCATGATCATGGAATATTTTTCCACTTGTTTGTGTCCTCTCTGATTTCCTTAGCAGTAGTTTGTAGTTCTCCTTAAATAGGTCCTTCACTTCCCTTGTTAGCTGTATTCCTAGATATTTTATTCTCTTTGTAGCAATTGTGAATGAGAGTTCATTCATGAGTTGGCTCTCTGCTTGTCTATTCTTGGTGTATAGAAATGCTTGTGATTTTTGCACATTGATTTTTTATCCTGAGACTTTGCTGAAGTTGCTTATCAGCCTAAGAAGCTTTTGGGCTGCCCAAGCCCCCTTTTTTTCCCCTCCTTAGTCATAAAGGAAAAAACGATCTAGATTTGGCATCTTCCATAGAAAAGAGGAATAGGTATGTTTGCCTTTCTCACATGGACAGTCGAAGGCGAGTCTTTGTGGGTAGTCCCATCTAAAGTGTCTAGGAAGCTCCCGTGGACATGGTGCTGGCGTACTGAAGTGGGATCTTCTACTGCTGCTTGATTTTCTGACCTCCTGAGAGTGAGATGCTAAAAACTGAAATCTCCAGCATGGTCTGCCACTAGAACCTTCATTCTTGCCCTGCCTGCCCCACAGTGCTTAAAATATTAGAACAATATTGCTATTGCTCAAGAAAGAACCACTTCTGCTAGTGCCAGTGACTCGCTGTTTCTTGAAGGAGTTACAAGCTTTGAAAACATGCAGGAAAATGATGAGGTAGAAACATTCTGATCACCTCAAAACAGTACCTGTTCAGTAGTGAAGCCACAGCTTTTTTTTTTTTGGTTATTAGCTAGGGCAGACTGATATGGACATTCAAGATGCCATTCACTTTATTTGGACAAAGCTGTGTGGACTACAGATTGATTTTCACAATTCCACTCCACCTAATTCATGATGAGAAATTCTAAAGCCAGGTATGGTGGCTCACACCTGTAATCCCAGCACTTTAGGAGGCTGAGGCAGGAGAACCATTTGAGCCCAGGAGTTTGAGACCAGTCTGTGCAATATAGCATGACCTAGACTCTACCAAAAAATCAAAAAATTAGCTGGGTATGGTGGTGTGTGTCTGTAGTCTTAGCTACTTGGGAGGCTGAGGCAGGAGGATCCTTTGAGCCCAGAAGGTTGAGGTTGCAGTGAGCCCTGATCATGCCACTGCGGTCCAGCCTCAGTGACAGAGCAAGACCTCGTCTCAAAAAAAAAAATTTTTTTTTTTAAGTAATTAGGGTGTTATTCTTTGCCTGTATAAAGTGTTTTAGCAAGACTTTGGAGGGGGTGCTGTAGGGGGTGTTAACTGGGTACCCTTTAAACAGGAAAGTCCCCATGATGTCACTTCTGGATTAAAAGGTATGCGTATGTAATTGACATTTCTTGAATGTTCATAATTTGCCAAGTACCATGCCCACTGCTTGATAAATATTATCTAACTTAATCTTTATAATGACCCTATGAAGTCAATGTTATATGGTTTCTATTTGCAGATGAGACGCTGGCATAGGAGGGTCAAGTAACCTTCCCAAGGTCATTGAATTAAGGGTAGGAGGCCACATGGTGGGGGTTCTCATGAATGCCTTCTGGCTCCAAGTACATGGCCTTATACAAAAGTCCTCCTCAAACCCAGGTACCTGGAAGATAGAAAGGACTTTCTTTTTTCTTTTCTTTTCTTTTTTTTTTTTTGAGATGGAGTTTCACTCTTATTGCCCAGGCTGGAGTGCAATGGCATGATCTCGGCTCACTACAACACAACCTCTGCCTCCCAGGTTCAAGCAATTCTCTTGCCTCAGCCTCCAGAGTAGCTGGGATTATAGGCATGCACCACCACACCAGGCTAATTTTGTATTTTTAGTGGATATGGAGCTTCTCCGTGTTGGTCAGGCTTGTCTTGAACTCCCGACCTCAGGTGATCCGCCCGTCTCAGCCTCCCAAAGTGCTGGGATTACAGGCATGAGCCACTATGCCTGGCATAAAGGACTTTCTAATAACTTTCTATTGTCTTTAATTTTGGAGAAGTGGCTCTTCCTCATTACTATAATTTAAATGCATTTGTTACAGAGCAAGTTTTCTACTCATAGGCTGCCTCTTTTAAGGGAGGCAAAGGGAGCTTGCTTTAATCATCCCATTATGACACAATTCTTTTGACTTAAAATTTGCTGCAGCCTGTGACCTGGGAAGAGACCATCTAGGCACCACTGTTTATCTTCTACCATCTCATTTCTATTCCAGCCACCCGGGAGTGAAGTGATCTGAATCTCTCAAATGCCAGTTGCTTCTTTTTAATCTTGTCTTCTAGGAAAACAATTTATCCTCCTATTAGCCATATAAATTCCAGTGATCTATCCTTGGAAAAGCCTACTCAAACATAAGAATACTGACTTTGATCTGATAACAACTTCATAAGTATATACTAGGATTCCAATTTAAATTTTGGCTTGTGACTTTTTGAATCAGCTCCTTCCTCCTCTATTTCTTAATTAGTAGACCCATGAGAAATCAAAATGGATGAAAGAAAGGGGATATATGTACAGTTGCTGAATGATAGGATAACTTAATAGTTCTTCTTGCATTAGGGGCAGAGGAGCTGTGAAAGAGAAGGGCACACTTTCCTTAAATGCCTACTCTGTGTCAGGAACTATATTAGATATAACTAGTTGGTTCCACTTCAGAACACTGCTAGACCTGAACCAGGACCTACTGACTCATAAAAGTTTAGAGTTGGAAAGAATCTCAAAGGTCATTTAGTCCAGCCCTCACCCATTTGGTGAGTCCTCCAACAATATGTTATTTTGTGCTTTCTAGTCCCCTTTTGAACTCTGTATTCCCCACTGCAGCTTATTCCATGGTTAATAATTCTAATTATCAAAAAGTTTTAGCACACATTGTATATAACTCTGTCTCCAGGTAATGTCCACCCAGGATTCCTCTTTCTATCCTCTATATATAGCCCAGACAGTATGATGCCTCCCTGTGGCAATCTTCCAGGTATTGAAAGTTGGACATGAAGTGGCCCACAGGGCTCCTCCAGGCCAAATGTTATCAAGATGAGTTTAGACTTAGGGTTAGTGTGACTTGAGACTCACCAGCCACCTTCAGGGTTCCTGCAGCCCTCCACATCTCATTTTTCCCTGTGGCTCTGGGCTAAGTGTGCATAGTTGAGATCATTCCATAGCCCCTTCCCTCTAAATAAATACTTCTTTAGGCATCAAGATGTATTATTATCCATATATTCACTACCATTTAAGTGTCTAAAAAGTACACATGCTTTATGTATATTAACTTTATCCCACAGAAAATCCTTGGGTGATAGGTGTTAGAACTATATGAAACTGTCATCTTTATAGGTCAGAAATGGTTGAATATTAGCAATTTCAAGTGGCTTAATTATTACAAATCAGATTTGACAGATGAGAAAAATGGAGACTTGGAAATGTTGCATATATCATTCAAGCCCACAAAGCCAGCAAGAGAAGGCTGAGGTGTACACCTGAATCTGTCTAGCTCTAAAGTGGGCTTGTCCTGCTGCACGTGCTGTTTCCATATGCAATATCTTGCAGTTGCATATGCAACATTCAAAGTAAAGACGAAGGGGTCACAGTCTTTTGGAAAGGAAAGAGGAATTTGAGACATTTACATGTTTGCTAAGTAAATCTTTATTCCCCATGATGTGGTTTGGCTCTGGGTCCACACCCAAATCTCATCTCAAATTGTAATCCCCATGTATCAAAGGAGGGACCTGTAATCCTCACGGGTTGAGGGAGGGAGATGACTGGATCATGGGGACAGTTTCCTCCATGCTGTTCTCATAATAGTGAGTGAGTTCTCATGAGATCTGATGGTTTTATAAGTGTTTGGAAGTTCCTCTTTTGTGCTTCTCTCTCCTGCTGCCTTGTGAAGAAGGTGACTGCTTTCCCTTCCACCATGACTGTAAGTTTTCTGAGGCCTCCCCAGCCATGTGGAACTGTGAGTCAATTAAACCTCCTTCTTTAGTAAATTACCCGGTCTCAGGTATTTCTTTATAGTAGTGTGAAAACAGACTAATACACCCCACTTACTATGTGTATGACCTCAAGGAATTTATTGAACCTCCCTGAGAAACAATTAGCTCATCTAAAATTGGGTTATTAATATTTAACTTGTAGTACTTGTGTGAGGATGAAGTAGATTGATATTCTGTCAAGCTGCTGCCCAGTGCTCTTCGGATGCCTGGCATGTCCTGCTCTACATAGAGTTTTAGCTCATTCACTCACTAACTCACCTCTGTCAAAGGTAGCCCAATTTTTTTCTGTAAAGGGCCAGTACTAATAATGTAGGCTTTGTGGGGCAAGAGGAAATTTCCTCAACTCTTTGAGCGTGTGGTCTTTCTGAAAGGCTAGTAGTCCTTTTTATGTTTTACTTTTAAAAATGTAAAAACTATTCTTAGCACACAGCCCATACAAAAATAGATGTCTCCAGCAGCTTCCCACTCATCTCTCTCTCTCAATATTCCTTCCTCATTCATCCAGAAAACAGGAGCTATCAGACGGGATGGGCTCCCTCTGCCATGCCTCCCTTCATGCTGCCCACATTCTCTTTCCTGTCTCTGTTTTTAATTTTAATTTTTAATTTTACTGTTTTGGGACAGGGTCTCTTTCTGTCACCCAGGCTGGAGTGCAGTTGTGTGATCTTGGCTCACTGAAGCCTTGACCCCCCGAACTCAAGCGATCCTCCCACCTCAGTGTCCCGAATAGCTGGAATTACAGGTGCCCACCACCACACCTGGCTAATTTGAAAATTTTTGTAGAGATGGGGCCTCACTGTGTTACCCAGGCTGGTCTCAAACTTCTGTGCTTAAGTGATCCTCCCACCTTGGCCTCCCAAGTGCTGGGATTACAGGTGTGAGTCACCACACCTGGCCTCTTTTCATCTCTGGTCACAGTGAAGGAGCTCTCTGGTCTCCTGACCCAGCCAGCCCCTTCAATTGTACATTATGTCCTGTTGCCTCCCACTTATTCAGGAATATTGTTCCATCCATCCTCTCCTATCTCCTTTAAAGCACTAATATTTCTTCACTGGATCTTCCCTATCAACATGCAAACATGCTATGATTTGTCTCATTCTAAAAAATTCCCTTGACTCCGCTTTCTCCTCCACCTGCCACTTCACATTTCTCCCAGCAAAACTCCATGAATGAATTAACTACATAGGCTAACTCCAATTTCACTCTTTCCATTCTTTCTTCACCATTACTCTATCAAGGTCAGTAATGACCTTCAGGTACTCCAGTGAGCAGTTCTCAGTCCCCCAGGACTGACTTTGCCACAGATGGCCACAGGGTCATTCCCTTCTTTCTCGATGAGCCCTTCACTTGCCTTCTGGGATACCAGGCTGTACTGCCTTTCCTCCTTAGTCACTGCTGATTCCTTCTCAGCTTCATGGTCTCTTGATTTTGGAGTCCCAAGGATTAGTCCTTGCATGTCTTCTATTTTTTTAAATCTACATTCACTCTCATAGTGATTTTGTACAACCTCATGACTTTAAGGACCATCCATATGTTGATGATTCCTATATGTATATCTCCAGCCTGACCTGTTTCCTGAACTCCAGATTTATATACCTGACTGTCCATTCAACATCTCCCTATTAGGCATGTCAAACTTAGCATGGCCATAACTCAGCTCCTTATATTCTATTTCACCACCAACAAAATTGGCTCCTCTCACAATCTTTCTCATCTCTGAAAATCACAACTCTATTCTTCCAATTACTCAGGCTAAAACCCTGGCTTTACTCTTTTTAAAAATTATTAAAATCAACTTTATGACATATATGTCCAGTAAACTGTAACATTTAAAGTGTACAACTCAATGAGTTTGGGTATACACCCATAATGCCATTGCCACAATTAATTTACAGAACATTTCTATCTCCCTTTGTCACCCATTCCTCCCTTCAAGTCTGTCCCCAAGAGACCACTGATTTACTTTTCATCATGGCTAGTTTACATTTTCCGGAATTTTATATAGATGGAGTTATACAGTAGGTACTCTCATTATGTCTCTTTTACTTAGAGTGAATATTTTGATATTTATTCATGTTGTGTGAAATGGTAGTTTGCTTCTTTGTGTTGTGATTAACATTTCGTTATATAGACACACCACGATTTGCTTATGCATTCTTCATGTGATGAACGTTTGACTTGCTCCCAGTTTTTGGCTATTATGATTAAAGTTGCCACGAACATTCCATAGTGGTCTTTGTGTAGATATTTGATTTCATTTTTCTTGAGTAAATCACCTAAGAGTGGCATGTTTGGGTGGGTAGGTGCATTGTGTAGCTTCTTAAGAAACTGCCAAATAATTTTCCAAGGTGGCTGTACCATCTTGCATTTCCACGAACAGTGGATTATAGTTCCAGTTCCTCCACATTCTCACTTGACTATATCTTTGCTCTCTTTTTCTCATGTCCAGCATCCCATTCATTAGCAAGTTCTGTTGCCCAAACCTTCAAAATATACCTAGAATCTTATCCCTTTTCATCCTTTTACTGTGACCATTTGGGTCTGAGACAGTCTCATCTCTCATTGGATTTTTTGCAATAGCTTCATGCTTGTACCCTTGTTTTCTTCAGTGTTCTAACACAGCAGTTGAAATAAACCTGTTGAAATATAAGCAGCTTCTATCATTCCACTGTTTTATTTTGTTTGAGACAAAGTCTTGCTCTTTCACCCAGGCTGTCATAACCATAGTTCACTGCAGCCTTGAACTCCTGGGCTCAAGTGATTCTCCTGCCTTGGCCTCCCAAGTACCTAGGATTACAAGCACATGCCACCACACCCAGTTAATTTTTAAGTTTTTGTTGTAGAGAGGTGAGTCTTGCTATGTTGCCCAGGCTGTTCGTGAATTCCTGGCTTCAAGGGATCCTCTTGCCTCAGCCTCACTCCACTGTTTATAACTCTCAGTGCCTTCCCATCTCAGAGCTAATGCCAAGACATCCCAGTGCATATCTGGCCATCCCTCGCACTCTTTACCTTTACACCCTCCTACTTCTCTTCCCCTCTTTTCTTTCTCTCTATGCTGTTCTTTGAACACACAAGTATGCTCCTATCTCAGGGCCTTTGCTGATGCTGTTCTAAGGCTCCCTTCTTTCCCAGATATATGTACATGACTTGCATTCTCATTTCCTTCAGAACTTTACTCCAATGACACTTTTCCTATGAAGCTTTCTGTGATTCTTCCATTTAAAATTGCACCCTCCCCACACTCTTTGTTTCATTTCCCTACTTTATTTTTTGTCATTACACTTATCACCATTTGGTATTCAATATATATTTGTTGATCATCTACTATGTGCTAAGGATCATTCTAGGTCCCAGGGATGAAAATTAAATGGAACAGTCAAAAATCTCCATCATGATAGAATTTGCACATATATTACTAATTTATCTTGCTTCTCAATTGTTTCCCATTCACTAGAATAAAAGTGTTGTGATAACAGGGATGCTGTTGGTTTTGTTCAGTGCTGCATTGCTAGTGCCTAGAATGCCTGGCAAATAGTAGGCTCTTAACAAACACCAAGCTGTTGTCTCTTTTTTTTTTTCCAAATAAAAAAAAGCAATCCTTGCTCCAAGTGTGGAATAGATTGCTGCAGTGTCATACTTTAGACCTTGAGGGAATCTGCAGCCTGTGAAAACTGAAGACACAATTGAATTGCTAATTAAACATTGGAACCAGTTCAATTCTATGATCCTCTAAGGAAAGGATTTTAAGTGGTGAAGTAGTATTAATCTCACTTTCCAGACTACTTATCAGGGCAGAGCAAAGTTCTCCTTAGCCCCTTCCAAGACCTTTAGACCAGCCTGAGAGCTGAGTGATGAGGCTGGCTGCTCCACCAATTGCCCCTTCCTTAGGGGACATGTCTTTTAACACTTCTTTCTAGACGAGTGCTTCCTGAAGTATAGTCTCTTGACTACCTGCATTAGCATTGATCAACTTAACCACTGAATGAGAATCTCTGGAGGTAGGCTTCTAAAAATCTTCATTTTTTACAAACTCTGGAGGTAGTTGGTTAGAATTTGAAGCTTGCAATTATTTGTTTTAAAATCTGAGTTAGTGCATCTGGATCCAGGAGGATTAAATTACTGTACTTGATGGCAGTATGGCAGGAAGCATCCGGGGGTAAATTACAATGTCCAGGAGAGGATTAGAAGCTTTCATTAAAGCTCAACGTTAGTATTTTTTTGGCTGTGCCCTCATTACAAGTTGAATTTTGTATTCCCCCCAAATGAAGTTCCAACTCACAGCGCCTCAGAATGTGACCTTAATTGGAAATAGGGACATTGCAGATGTGATTTGTTAAGACAAGGTCACACAGAAGTAGAATGGGCCCTAATCGGACTGGTGTCCTCATGAAAAGATCTCCATGTGAAGAGACACAGGGAGAATGTTATGTGAAAATAAGGGATTGGAGGGAGGCATCTGTAAGCCAGGGAACACCAAAAATTGACAGCAAATCCCCAGAAGTTAGGAAGAGGCAAGGGTTTTCTCTACAGATTTCAGAGGGAGCGTGGTCCTGCTGACACCTTGATTTTGGACTTCTAGCCTCCAGAACTGTGAACATTTCTGAACAACACATTTGAAAAATACATTTCTGTTGTCTTAAGTCACCAATTTTGTGGTACTTTGTTATGGCAGCCCCAGGAAACTCACAGGAAACCTTTATGTTTCACTAACAGCTACAATGATATTGTTGAGATGGGACTGTAGATGAAAGAACAAGCAGGAGTGATAACTTCAGGGATTTTTAGAACTCAGGAAATTTTAAATGGAGGCTTGAGATTTCCCTAAAGGATAGACAGATAGACCAATGGACGACTGGGAAACCGAGAAAAATGTCAACACCTACATGAAAGCTGATGTATGATGTAAGTGGCATTGTTAAATCAGTGAGAAAGCAATGGACTAGATAACATGTAGGAGTGGGAAAATTGGCTATCCACATGCAAAAATAAAACTAGAGCTCATATAATAATAAGAGTAATCCCTTCCACTGCACTCAGTAGGTGCTGTTCTAAAAGGTTTTATATATTCTAATTGCAACTTTACTCTTACCTATGAGTAATATTATATATTCTAATTGCAACTTTACTCATACCTATGAGTAGGTACCCATTTACAGATTAAGAAACTGGAGTTTGTGGAAGTTAAATGACAGGTTAAAAAGTGGCAGAGCTGAGAAGTGAACCCAGGTAGTCTGCCTCCGGACTCCATGCTCTCAATCACGATGCCATGCTGCTTTGCATCTCCTAGGGATGTGAACTCAAGGTTCGTTCAACACCTGACTGTGAAAATAGAAACTAAAAATTTAGAAGAAAATAAAGGATAATATCTTCAAGACTTTAGGGTAGGGAATAAAGAAAACAGAAAACATACAAATTATAGAGATAAATATTGACAACACAAACTACATAAAACATTTTTGTTCATCAAAAGGTATTATAATAAGAAAGAAAAATAGATATTTGCAGCATGTATAATCAATAGAAGATTAATATCCAGTTTATATAAGAAATTCTCTACATCAATAAGAAAAGCACAACAAACAACATTATCAAAAAATGGTCCCCCCCCAAAAGAAGAACATGGAATCTCACAGAAATAATAAATTACAAATACTGATTTGAAGAGATTATTAACTCCACTAGTAATGTGGATAATGGTAAAAGAAATCACTGTGAGATATAATTTGACACTCATCATATTGGCAGAAAATTTAAAGTCTGACAATACCAAATGGTTACAAGGATATAAGGCAATAACAATTCTTATGCACAGCAAGGGGGAATTTAGATTTGTGTAGCCACTTTGGAGATCAATTTTACAATATTTAGTAAAGTTGGAAATTAATTTCCTCTGTGACTCAGCAGCTTTTACTCTAGAAATATGCCCTAGGACATCTTGCCCATATTCCCAGGGAGACAGAGCCAAATGGTTTATTGTAGCAAACACTTAGAAACAGCTTCAGTAGCCATCAACAGAAATGTGGATTAACTCATGGTGGAGTGTTCATATGATAGATACTATGTAATACTGAAAATTAATGAACTAGAGCCAAATACATTCATGAAAGAACCTCATAAACATAATGTTGCTTGAAAAAGCAAATTGAATAAAAATATATAAAAATTTAAAACATACAAATAAGACTAAAAGTTAAAAAATAAAAGAAGAACATATAAAGGTAAAAAATATACAATACAAATACATGCACCTACTATGTACCCACTGATATGGTTTGGCTGTGTCCCCACCTAAATCTCATCTTGAATTGTAGTTCCTGTAATCCCCATGTGTCATGGGAGGGACCTGGTGGGAAGTAATCAAATCATGGGGGTGGTTAGCCCCATGCTGTTGTCCTCATGATAGTGAGTTCTCATGAGATCTGATGGTTTTATAAGGGGCTTTTCCCCCTTTTGCTTGGTGCTTCTCCTTGCTGCCACCATGTGAAGAAGGACGTGTTTGCTTCCCCTTCTGCCGTGATTGTAAGTTTCCTGAGGCATCCCCAGACATGCTGAACTGTGAGTCAATTAAACCTCTTTCCTTTATAAATTACCCAGTCTCAGGTATGTCTTTATTAGCAGCATGAGAAGGGACTAATACAGTAAATTGGTACCAGGTAGTGGGATGCTGCTGTAAAGTGCCTGAAAATGTGGAAGTAACCTTGGAACTGGGTAACAGGCAGAGGTTGTGAAACAGGACAGTTCCCTGACCTCCTTCACAGGACATGTGACAAGGGTGTGGCTCTCTGTTCAGCCACTGTGAGGGAGGGGGAGCACACAGAGGGGCAGAGGCAGGAACTAGGGTGAGCACTTTTGGGCTCTAGCCCCGTGGCAGTGTCTAGGGGTGGTTGTCTGTGACTCCCAAAGACCAGTGGACACATGTTACAGTGTACTCTTTTAGCCTTGCTCTCCACCAATAGCTTAAGTGTTAACCAGCTCGGTGGACTCTATGCCTTTTTGCAAGGGAAGAGGGCCAGTGTGATAGCCTTCTGGATCCTGAGCTCTTGTCTAGCATCCTGGAAGAATTGGGTCACACACAGACTTGAAGGATGAATGTGGGGGTTTTATTGAGTGGTAGAGGTGGCTCTCAGTGGGATGTATGGGGAGCTGGACAGGGGATAGAGTAGGAAGATGATGTTCCCCTGGAGTATGGCTGTCCAGTTGCCAATCTCCTCTCTGACCATACCCAGCTGAACTCCTCTTGATGTTCAGATATTCCTTCTCTTCTCTCCTTCTCTGCTGTGCTATTCTGCCACTCTTCTGCTCCTCTGTTCATCTGGTCATGGAGTCTGGGGTTTGGGATTTATATGGGTACAGAATATGGGGATGTGGTGAGCCAAAAGGCAACTTTTTGAGCATGAAAACAGAAATACCTGTTCTCACTTAGGGCTGTGGGTATCAAGGCTTGAGGGTGGGAACTGCTCTCTTCTATCCAGTAGTTTCCTGTCTCCTGTCCCTGTCATTTGGAACAGTTTGGAGGTCTCAGAAGAAGATAGGAAAATGTGGGAAAGTTTGGAACTTCCTAGAGATTTGTTGAATGGCTTTGACCAAAATGCTGATGGTGATATGGATAATAAAGTCAAGGCTGAGATGGTCTCAGGTGGAGATGAGGAACTTGTTGGGAACTGGAGTAAAGGTCACACTTGCTGTGCAAAGAGACTGGTGGCATTTTCCCCCTGTCCTAGAGATCTGTGGAACTTTGAATTTGAGAGAGATGGTTTAGGGTATCTGGCAGAAGAAATTTCTAAGTGGCAAAGTGTTTAAGGGTAAGCAGAGCATAAAAGTTTAGAAAATTTGTAGCCTGACAATGTGATAGAAAATAAAACCTCATTTTCTGGGGAGAAATTCAAGATGGCTACAGAAATTTGCGTAAGTAACAAGAAGCCAAATGTTAATCACCAGCACAATGGGGAAAATGTCTCCAAGGCATGTCAGAGACCTTTATGGCAGACCCTCCCATCACAGTCCCAGAGGCCTAGGAGGGAAAAATGGTTTCCTGGGCCCTGTCCAGGGCTCCACTGCTGTATACAGCCAGCCTGCCTGCTTTCCTTCTTTCTTTCTTTTTCTTTCTTTTCTTTTCTTTTCTTTTTTTCTTCTTTTCTTTTCTTTTCCTTCCTTTCTTTCTTTCTTTCTTTCTTTCTTTCTTTCTTTCATTCTTCTTCCTTCCTTCCTTCCTTTTCTTTCTTTCTCTCTCTCTCTTCTTTCTTTCTCCCTCTCCCTTTCTCTTTCTTTCCTTTTCTTTTTTGAGACAGGGTCTTGCTCTGTTGCCCAGGCACAATCACAGTGGCACAATCACAGCTCACTGATCCTTGACCTCCTTGGCCCAAGCAATACGCTTCTTTCAGCCTCCTGAGTATCTGGGACCACTGGTGGGAGCCACCATGCCTGGCTTTCAAAAATTTTTTGTAGAGATGGGGTCTCCCTATGTTGGCCAGGCTGGTCTCAAATTCCTGAAATCAAGCAATCTTCCTGCCTCAGCCTCCCAAAGTGCTGGAATTCAGGTGTGAGCCACCACTCCTGGCCCTGGGGATTATGTTTCAACATGACATTTGGAGGAGACAGACATCCAAACCATATCACTAGTTGATAGGTACATAGGTACTTATATTATTCTTCATTTCCTTTTCTATGTCTCAAATATTGCAAAATAAATTTTTATAAAGAAAAGAGATTGGGAGCCACTCGGGTGGAGAAAGTGAATCATTTGAATGTCAAATATGGGGACTATAGGTCAGAAGGGGCTGGAAGTGCCATAGTGTTTGTTCCTTCTGACTTCACTTCTCTTTTCCTATTCCAGAATAATGTTGGGAAAGAAAAAGTGTTATAAGAATCTCTTCCTTTTCTTCTGAGATCTAGGATCCTTACAGTTCTCTCCTACAGTTTGCTCTCCTTCTTGGTTTGGATAGGCTACTGTTAGGGCAGTCAAGTTCAGAGTGAGTACTTGTTTTTGTAAAGTCACTGTGGTTTCTTATCTTTTGTGTTTTCCAAGCTGTTTTTGATTTAATATTTTCTAGTGCTCCTTTTATGCACATGTTTAGTGTACAAATTCTCTCAGAAATAAAGTGTGACTGATATACAGCTAATATTCCTCCTCCACACAAACAAAAGGTCTTCTAGACAAGCAACAAATAAGAATCAATGTGCTTGGTGTCCAGAATGGCTTACAGCATATCTCTCTCTTTGGTCAGCTGAAAAGAGGGAGATGGTTTTAACTCAAGTTAATAAACAGTCCTGCTATTCCTTATGCTCTAACATACACCTATGTCAACAGAAAATATGTTGGTTGTGTATGTTTTCACTTAATACTTTGCTGCAGTGAGTTTTGCCTAAATGTCTTATTATGGTGGCTAGAGTTCTGAGTATAGAATATTACTCTTTTTGTGTTATTTCAATGATACTGTCCTCTTACCAGTATTGTAGGACCAACAGGTTTGTATGTCCACTGTGCAGTAACATACCAATTACATGAAGACAACAGTGTTTGCAGCAGAGAAAGAGTCTAATGATTGCAGGGAACTAAGTAAGGAGATGGGAGGAGACCCTCATATCCATCTCCCCGAGGAGTCCTGGGTGGGGGCTTTTAAGGGGATCATGAAGTATGAAGGGCTGGAATATTGGGGCCATTAATTGGTCAGTGTATGAGATATGAAACCATCAAGATGTAGAAACTCAGAATCACATAGGCCTCAGAATCACATAGGCTTCTTCAGGGAGTCAGCATCTTGTGGGGCCCTTCAGACCAGCTGACATCAGTAGTTTCATTGATATACAGGACCTGAAAGAATATCTCAGATGGAAAACTCAACATCTTATAATGTTCACGTTGTTATCTATAGAGCAGGTAAGGGGAACTATAATCTTGTAATGGGTTGTAACCACCCAATGGGTTTACCTTGCCCACTGCCTAGACAGAGCCAATTTATTCAGAGGAATTGCAAGGAAGAAAGAGTAATTCATGCAGAGCTGGCTGTACAGGAGAGCAGAGTTTTATTATTACTCAAATCAGTCTCCCTGAGCATTCGGGGATTGGAGATTTTAAAGATAATTTGATGGGTAGGGGCTTGGGAAGTGGCGAATGTGGATTGGTCAGGTTGGAGATGGAATCATAGGGGGTCGAAGTGAAGTTTTTTTGCTGCCTTTGTTCCTGGGTGGGATGGCAGAACTGGTTGAGCCAGATTACTGGTCTGGGTGGTGTTACCTGATCCATCCACTGCAGGGTCTGCAAAATATCTCAAGCATTGATCTTAGGTTTTACAATAGTGATGCTGTCCCTAGGAGCAATTTGGGGAGGTTCAGACTCTTGGAGCCAGAGGCTCCATGACCCCTCAACCTTAATTTCTAATCTTGTAGCTAATTTGTTAGTCCTGCCAAGGCAGACTGGTCTCCAGGCAAGAAAGGGATCTTTTTGTAAAAGGGCTGTTATCAATTTTGTTTCAGAGTCCAACCATGAACTGAATTCCTTCCCAAAGTTAGTTTGGCCTATGCCCAGGAATGAACAAGGACAGCTAAATGGTTAGAAGCAAGATGGAGTCGGTTAGGTCTGATCTCTTTCCCTGTTACAATTTCCTCAGTTGTAAGTTTTGCAAAGGCAGTTTCAGGGTCTATGTGATTCTGAGGCAGTCATCACCAAACAACCAGGAGGAAGCAGGTCAGAGAGCAGCTGGCCTAGTGATGCACGCTGAGCCTGCTGTGAGCCTGGTTTAGTTTCCTTGCTCTTCCTCCGTTCTTCCCTGATTAATTTTATAAAGTATATAGGGATGATTTTTACCAGCATCCTGTGTATCAGACTCATTAATTCATGAAGAAGGACCAAGGTGGGGGTTTGGGGGGAAGGCAAAGGAGCCTATCACTCTTTTGTTTATGATAAAACCTAGAAAACTCGTGCAAAAACTGAAAGTTTGCCTTCTCATCCCTGAAAATCTCTTTTTTATAGAAATCATTATTTTAGTTATAGTGACAGAGTAATGCTTTCTCAGGAATTTAGTATTTTTCATTGTTGTAGATTTTTTGGGTTGTTTTTGTCAGTTGTCGGTTAGTGAAATCTGATACCTCTATTGAAATTGAATTTGGAAGCTGAAGAATGGAAAGATTTTTAATAATATTCTTAAAAATAAAAAGCTTTTTAAAGTGGCAATAAGGCTGGGTGCAGTGGCTCACACCTGCAATCCCAGCATTTTGGGAGACCAAGGTGGGCTGATCACTTGAGGTCAGGAGTTCAAGACCAGCGTGGCCAACATGGTGAAACTACATCTCTAGTAAAAATACAAAACTTAGCTGGGCATGGTGGCACATACTTGTAATCCCAGCTACTCCAGAGGCTGAGGTAGGAGAATTGCTCAGACCCTGGGAGGCAGAGGTTGCAGTGAGCCGAGATAATGCCATTGCGCTCCAGCCTGGGTGACAGAGTGAGACTGTCTCAAAAAAAAAAAAAAAAAAAAAAAAAAAAAAAAAAAAAGAGTGGGAATAGTAGTGAAGTATTACCTGGATATGCTAGGATTTCGATCAAGGGAAAAAGTTTCCCCCAGGGACAGTTCTCTATAAAGGTCTTGCTTAGGATGTGGTGTGGGTTGGGGGAGTTGGCCCTGGAGTCCTATTTACTGTGCATTAAAAAAATACATCAGGCACAATTCAAAGCCTTTGTCTGGTCATCAAAATCCTGTGATGCTGGAATGATGCATTTTATCACCTTGTTCTCAATCTTCTAACAGAATCCAAACACTTGACCAGCTATATGATGAATTTCTTCAGTAAACAATTTGCACCTTGCAGTCATCTGAAACAGAAGAATTTTTCTACATAATTATTTACTCCTTAAAATCATATTTATTTTCCTGAATCATTTGCATTTGCTTACTTAGCCAAGCAATGGTGAACAAGTCCTAGTTAGATTCTAAAATGCAGTCTGTACAAATAGATATGTCGGTCTTGTTCATGCTGTATATTAATATGTAAAACAATGCCTTCCACATAATAGATGCCATTAACCACCAAAAGAAAAAAATGAATGAATGAGTGTGTTCTACATATTTATTCTCCTACAATTTCGGGATGCTGTTTTTTCTATTAATGTAACTCCAGCTAGTGGGAGATATGAAGAGCCTAGGAAATAGAAAAGAAGGAAACAGCTGGAACTCACAGGCAGGTCAGGGGACTCTAATCATCTTTCATTTTATACACACAAGATTAAAGAGTCCCTCTGAGTTTTGATTAAGGATGCACAGTTATAAGATTAAATACCAGTGAGCCAAATTAGAAAAGCTTTAACTCCAGTCTCAGGATTCATCAAAACTCTTCCTGCTACCCCCTCCCTCACATTAAGCCGTCTTTACAACATGGGATTAGAGCAAACTATTTAAGACTTCATGTCCCCAGGCTCTTTGTCACCTTTGCTGTACAGCTGTCCTCATTCTGATCACAAACAATTCTCTCATCAAGAATCAAAGCTCATTTCCCCTTGAAATTTCTGTTTATATCCATGACTGAATTCATTCCAGCACCTCTACACATATTTATTTATTTTGGCGACCTGCAGGGTCCTATATCAGGTACAACATGCACTCTTGTCTTATGCATTGTCATGAAACATATTAAAACTTAGTATGCTTGTCTGTTTTAGAAAAGACCTCTTTAATCATTCCAGTAATTATGCAAACACTCCCACAGGGCCAACAATAAACATGTCCTTCCCTTCCTGAGAAGCCTTCTGACTGTCTCCTTGGAAGCCACACCAAAGGGATTGGACAGAATGTGCAATTAATAACTCAAATGAGGAGAGGTTAATGTGGTCATCAGGCATCTGAGAAATAAAAGTGTCATTGCTTTATTAAAAGCTGTAATTCAGGTACAAGCTTACATAGTAATGATAAGACAATTTTAAATAAATAAATGAAAGGACCAGAAGAAAAAAAATATGTTGATCTTAACTCTAGATGAGATTTTAGATTCTGCAAACATATTTTCTTGGTTGATAAAGAATGAGATCCATTGACCTTTAAATGTATTATTTGTTGCAAGAAAATGTAGAAGTCCAAGGAAACTCTACAGGGACTTTGCTACTTGAGGTTTGATAACCTGTCCATGAGTTTCCTAAGTACAGTGAATTTTTGAGGGTCCGTTTTCATGTGGCCTCAGGAGATCAAATTTAATCATTTAGGTTTTCCTTTCTCCTACTTGGGAGGGGTGTAGGGGCTTGAGAAGCTCAGGGCTATTTAAAAAGACCTACATGGGCCAGACGTGGTGGCTCATGCCTGTAATCTCAGCACTTTGGGGGGATGAGTGGGGAGGATCACTTGAGCCCAGGAGTTTGAGACCAATCTAGGCAATATAGGGAGACCACTGTCTGTATATATACATATACATATATATATATATATATATATATGTATATATATATATAAATTAGCCATATGTGGTGTCACACACCTGTCATCCAAGCTACTCAGGAGGCTGAGGCTGGAGGATCTCTTGAGCCCAGGAATTTGAGGCTTCATTGAACCTTGATCAAGCCACTGCCCCAGCCTGGGCAACAGAACAAGACCCTGTCTCAATAAAGTAAAATAAAATGGCCTATACTATCTTTTTGTTGTTGTTGTTGCCTCACTTAGTATCAAAGAAGATTAAGAGAAATGTAAAGAGCTAGACTTTGAGCTCCTATGTAATAAGGTCCAGGTATATGAAAGAGAATAATGATGAGGCCCTGATGTACATCCCATAACGTGAGAAATGACAGTTAGAAGAACAGGGGGACTCTGTTTAGTGGTAACATGAACTCTTTAAGGAAGCTGGGACAAGGGAGAGCCTTCAATTTCTCATACACAGAAGCCAATATGGGCTGTTTATGGTTGAATGAGGAGGAGGATGGTTTGGGTTCCTTGACCTATGTCACTGAGGTACAATCTTTATTTCAAACCCTCCCAGGCCACGATGAAAAGACTCCTGGAAAACCATGAGGTGGCCCTCCCAAACCCTAAGATTGGAATGTGGTTTTCCTAGGGAAAGAAGACTCATGAGCTGTCTGGAGGTGAGCATTGGTGGGGAAGGTCTTTAGGAGCAAGAAGAAAACCGTGGGCTTTATCCTTTAGGCCACGGAGTCATTGGAGAATTTTGGACAGAGGAACAATGAGATAGAAGTAATGTCTAGAGAATATTAATTTGATAACAGGGTACAAAATAATTTAGGAGATTTCTGGGAAGGGGGCCAGTTCAGAATCTTCTTCCCCCCATAATCTGTACATGAGAACATGAAGTGCTGTTGGTTTATTGAGTGAGCTAAACTGAGCTGGGGTAGAACTAGGGAACGATTTAATTTTTCATCGTCTATTGCATTTAAATGTGGTCTGTTTGATCCCTTTTCCTTATCCCTGAATGAGATCTGAGGAAAATCACATAGCTTTCTTGTCCTTTTGACTTGTTAGACAAGTCCTATTTTGTTAAGAGTCACTGTGTCTGGTATTAAACAGCCCAGTCTAAATAAAAACTTCAGGCTCAGATCCAATTCTGAGCTTCTCACCTTCCCTCAACTCAGGTCTGATCTAGGCTAGGAAAGAGGTGTGGTCTTTTCTTATGCAACTCCTTTCTCCTTTGCTTCTCTTCCCAACTCCTGCTGCTGGCTCCTCCAGAACTGGGAAGCAGGGGTTAGCATGAAAGGGGGAAAGGCATTTTTACTCCGTTCATGATATTTATGGGTTTCTCTTGGCTGGTGATAATATGTGTGCTGGGCCTCCAAATGCTGGCTCATTTGTGGGGTGCAGATGGTCTGTGTGTGCTCCACGTGGGCTCTGCACAGGGTGTCAAGAGATGCAATACCCAGTTGGCCTTTTCCAAGCCTCCGGTGGTACCGTCTAGTGTGCTGCATCCCATCAACATGGCTCAAGCTTGGCTCCCTTCCGGAGTTCACCGAACCCACCGGAAATGCATGGTTCGTTGCCGTTCCAAATGTGGGCTGCTTCCGGTGCTTCTTTCCTTCCTCCTGCCAGCCTCTCACTGTCTACATTCTCTGGCGGGAGGCAGGCACCATCCTCTATGTTCATATAAACCCCTAAATTCTAGCTTATCCATGTCATGCTCTCCAGAGAGCAATTCCACCGTATCCTTCTTTAGGGACTTAAGAATTTCTGCAACTGCTTAGCAAGCCCCCAGCTGAGCGTGAGATACTGTTATGGGTTGAACTGTGTTTCCCCAAAATTCATATGTTGAATTCCTAACCCTTAGTACCTCAGCAGGTGACTGTATTTGGAGATACGGTCTGTTAAAAAAAAAGTGATTAAATTAAAATGAGCTTATTAGGGTAGGACCTAATCCATGTGATTGGTACGCCTCTAAGAACAGGATATTGGGTCCCTGGGAAGACCAAGTGAAGACACAGGGAGAAGAGGGATACCTGCCAGGCAAGGAGAGAGGTCTCAGGAGAAACAAACCCTGCTAGTCTCCCGATCTCGGACTTCTAGCTTCCGGAATTGTGAGAAAATACATTTCTGTTGCTTAAACCACCTAGTTTGTGCTATTTTTTTTTATGGTATCCCTGGTAAACTGATACAGATACTATTTTCTATTCTGTATGGGCACCCTCATTTCCACAAATTGGGAAGTGTCCGCTGGTTTCTTGATTTCATGCTTCGTGACGCTTATTGTACTCAGCTTGGAGCTTCACCTGAAAATCCGAGACCAGAGGAGACATTCTACTCCATCATTTCTTCTTTTTCTTCCCCCCCCACCTTTTTTTTTTTTTAAGATGGAGTCTTTCTCTGTCGCCCAGGCTGGAGTGCGGTGGCGCCATCTCGGCTCACTGTAACCTCTGCCTCCCCAGTTCAAGTGATTCTCCTGCCTCAGCCTCTGTAGTAGCTGGGATTACAGGTGCGCACCACCATGCCAGGCTAATTTTTGTATTTTTAGTAGAGACGGGGTTTCACCATGTTGGCCGGGCTGGTCTTGAACTCCTGGCCTCAGGTGATCCGCCCACCTCGGCCCCCCAAACTGTTGGGATTACAGGCGTGAGCCACTGCACTTGGCTCCATAGTTTCTTTTAACGAGCTTACATAAAGATGCGAGTGCAAAAACTTGTGATTTACCATGACTGTTGCCATATGTCCTCAGTCTCCTCATTCCAGGACAGCTGCCCCACAAGCCACTGCCAGGGTCTTTCACCAAGTTTGTGCCAGGGCATCTCTCTAAGTTGCTTTCTCCAAAACTGCAGGAGCCTGCTTAACGCTTTTCATGCATGACACAGAATTTCAGGGGAGTTAACACCCTCAGAAGCAACCCTCAACTAAAGTGAGTAATACCTCCACACCCCATCACCTGGTGTGACAGTTCTAAGGAGTGTTCTGCACAGCTTCTCACAGGTTAATCCAGTTCATTAGACACCAATTATTGATGTTTTCTCTTTTTTGTCTCACTGTTTCTATTCCATTCTTCTGTTTTCAACGTTAACTCCTGAATAAACTATTTGCACCAAGACTTCATGTCAGAGTTTGCTTCTTAGGGAACCTAAACTAAAACAAGTTGTGCTTTATAACTTTTGCAGTGAGGTTCGATCAGCGTCTACTTCTGAGTTTTTCTTGGTTCTATGTGTAGTTTGTTGCTCATTGATTTTTGTCCCCGATTTAATCAAACATGTGTATATGATGCAAAGCTATGTAAGACGTGGCCCCTACTCTCAAAGTGTTTACAGTCTGAGGAGTTTAAACCCATAGAAATGTATTGTCACAGACACTGAAAGATTCTTTGAGATTCTTCTGTAACTCTTGAAATGTGAAGAAGGAAAGAAGACAAGGGCAGTACAGGGTTCTTTGAACAGTGGGATTGTGGGTAATTTGACATTGCCTTCTCCCCTTCAGCTCTGACACTGCAAACACGCAACTCCTGTACATCCCTCTTTCTGCTGTTTTCACCATGTGCTGAATGCCACCAGCCATTCGAATTAACTATTGCATTCCAGCTAGGATCTCTGAGGCAATGTCCTCATAGTTATCACACTGGATAGAATTCCAGGTGGAATCTCTGAGGAAATATCCTAATGGTTATTGCATTGGATAGAATGTCATGATTTCATGATTGTTTTGCTTTGAAAACAAAAACTTTTAATCTGCATGAGAGCAGGCTCAGGGAGGTGACAAAGCTGTTGCCTAATATGCAGAGAGTGATGTATGGTTGAGAGCGGAGACTTCAAATTTTGGCCCTGCTACTCACTGGGTTTGTGGTCTTAGGCTGGTTACTTAACTTCTCTGAACTTGAATTCATCCTGTAAAATGGAACAAAATATTAATACCTGCTGATTGAGGCTGTTAGGTGGATCAAATGAGGAGTGCCTATAGAGTTTTTAGCAGAGTGTCCAGTACATGAATAAAGGACCAAGACATTAATAATCATGGGGATGATAATGATGATGCAAAGAAATTTAGTGTTTTCTGTGTGGTCTCAGAAGGTGGAGACAGACCTGGTGTTTGGGTGAATAGAACTAGCTGAGATTGGAATACTTCCCATGTGGTGGGTCCCCAGCAGAGCTTGGCATCACTTCTCTCTCTTAGTCAGGATATTAGAAGGGATTTAAGAGAGGGGCGGGATTTTCAAAAGAAGACATTATGTCAAAAGAAGACATTTCAAAAGCATATGAAAAAAGATCATCATCACTGGTCATTAGAGAAATGCAAATCAAAACTGCAATGAGATACCATGTCACGCCAGTTAGGATGGTGATCATTAAGAAGCCAGGAAACATGCTGGAGAGGATGTAGAGAAATAGGAACACTTTTACACTGTTGGTGGGAGTGTAAATTAGTTCAATCATTGTGGAAGACAGAGTGGCGATTCCTCAAGGATCTAGAACTAGAAATACCATTTGACCCAGCCATCCCATTACTGGGTATATACCCAAAGGATTATAAATCATGCTACTATAAAGACACATGCACACATATGTTTACTGCAGCACTGTTCACAATAGCAAAGACTTGGAGCCAACCCAAATGCCCATCAATGTTAGACTGGATAAAGAAAATGTGGCACATATATACCATGCAAAACTATGCAGCCATAAAAAAGAATGAGTTAATGTCCTTTGCAGGGACATGGATGAAGCTGGAAACCATCATTCTCAGCAAACTAACACAGGAACAGAAAACCAAAAACTTCATGTTCTCACTCATAAGTGGGAGTTGAACAATGAGAACATATAGGCACAGGGTGGGGAACATCATATAGATGATGGGTTGATGGGTGCAGCAAACCACTATGGCACATGTATACCTATGTAACAAACCTGCACATTCTGCACATGTATCTTAGAACTTAAAGTATAATTTTAAAAAAAAGAACTTAAAGTATAATAATGATACTAAAAAAAAGAAATTGTGGTATATATATACCATGGAATACTACTCAGCCATAAAAAGGAACAAACTAATGGCATTTGCAGCAGTCTGGATGGAACTGAAGACTATTCTTCTGAGGGAAGTCACTCAGGAATGGAAAACCAAATATTGTATATTCTCACTCATAAGTGAGAGTTAAGCTATGAGGATACAAAGGCATAAGAATGATAAAAAAGACTTGGGGACTCAGGGGAAAGGCTGGGAGGGGCGTGAGGGATAAAAGACTTCAAATTGGGTTCAGTGTATGCTACTCTGTTGATGGGTGCACTAAAATCTCACAAATTACTGCTGAAGAACTTATTCATGTAACCAAAGACCACCTGTTCCCCAAAAACCTATGGAAATAAAAAAATTTTTAAAAAGGAATTCTGACTCGTTTCCCTGCCCTAAAAATCCTCTGAACTCTCCCTTTTCATGTTTCCCTCTCCGATAACCTATGCCAATCTCTGATCTTTGTCTCCATATTTGCTTTTCAGAATGTCATATGGTCGGAATGTCGTATGGTAAGTCATCTTTTCAGACTGGCTTCTTTCACTTAGTCATATGCATTTGAGATTCCTCTTTGTCTTTTCATGGCACAATAGCTCATTTCTTATTGGTGTTGAATCTTATTCTACTGTTTGTATGTACCAAAGTGTAATAACTCCTACGCCTACTAAAGGGCTTCTCAGTTGCTTCCCAGTTTTGACAACTTTCCATCAAGCTGCTATGAATATCTATGTCCACATTTTTTATGGAAATAAAATTTTAACTAATTTGGGTCAATGTCAAGGAGCACACTTACTGGAATTTATAGTGACAATATGCTCACTTTAGTAATAACCTGCCATACTGTCTTCCAAATTGTTGTACCGTTGACATTCCCACCAGTCAATGAATGACAGTTCCTATTGCTCCTCAACTTGCCAGCATTTGGAGTTGTCAGTATAGGATCTTTTTTTAAAAGGAAAAGAAGAAAAAAAAGAAATGAACTAAATGAAGGAGCTAGCATGAGACGTCATTGATTAGAATAATTTATTTGAGTCAAAAAGTGAAATGCAGGGAGCAGCAAATACAGGAATCAATCTGTACCCACATCCAGCCCACCTCACATGTCACCACTACCAGATGTATGGATAGAGACAACCACTTTGTTACTTCACAACTCACACACCATCAGTGCCTGAGTCAGACCTTCTGGCTTTCAAACTGTGCAACTGTAGACAGGTTTCTTATTTTCTATAAGTCTGTAAGTCAGTTGCCTCAACTATAATATTGGAAATGTAATAGCTTATATCTTATACTTTGGTAACAAGGATGTGAATATAATAACTTGTGTTTTGCAGGTATGGACATACAAACTGAAAAAAAAAAAAAGAGAGGGGTAGGAAGAGAGGACCCTTAAGATGACTATGAGCCACAGGGTCTACCACTTCACTCCAGGGATGATGAGAGGCATTAAGTGAAGAAGGGATGTGACTCAGTAGCTTTGAAAAATTCAGAACACTCAGTTGACCTCCGATAGCAAGGGTGTAGCACTGGCCTAAATGGCACCAAGAACTTGGGTGTCTCTGGGATGTAGCAGTGCTGGCCAGAGGAGGTCAGCTCTACAATAACCTGACATGGAAAGGTTTCCTGGTATGACCCTGAACTTGACCATTGCTCAACTATGAGCACTCTGGGAGCAGGATTCGAGTCTGTGTCTATCTGTCCTTTTTCTCTACACCATGCTGCCTGTAACTGTGTGTATATTTGTTTTATCCTTCCAACTAAGGTATTCATATTTACATCTGTTTCTATTTCTATGATACAACAATGGGCAGAATTTTCTTTTCTTTCTTTTTTTTTTTTTTTTTTTGAGATGGAGTCTTGCTCTGTTGCCCAGGCTGGAGTGCAGTGGCCCAATCTCTGCTCACTGCAAGCTCCACCTCCCAGGTTCACCCCATTCTCCTTCCTCAGCCTCCTGAGTAGCTGGGACTACAGGTGCCCGCCCCACGCCTGGCTAATTTTTTGTATTTTTAGTAGAGACGGGGTTTCACCGAGTTAGTCAGGATGGTCTCGATCTCCTGACCTCGTGATCCATCCACCTCGGCCTCCCAAAGTGCTGGGATTACAGGCATGAGCCAGTGCGCCCGGTCCAGAATTTTCTTTTGAATGTCAGTTGGTTTTAGGGAATTTTTCCTTATTTGTACTTTTTTTGTGTATTTTTCTCTTCTGCATTCCTGTTACTCAAGTTTAAAATAAATGAGATGAAACTAAACATTTATTTGAATTTCAACTCTATATTATATTTCTTTTAATTGTTTAGCCTATCTTGAAATTATAATTGGGATGGTGTTTGTTTTACGACTTAAAACAACTCAGGATTATTTCAGTCAAAAATATGAAATCAATGCCTTTTTGATGAATAGAGGCTTTACATCTGAATAATAAATAGGCTGTTCTTTGTTTTCATAAATAGCTGGGGAAAATTATAAACCCCAGTTATCTCCTGTCATTAAACTCATCCTGGAGATGTGGGAAGTCTACTTTAGAAATATTTACAAAAAGTAAGTTCACAAATGCAAATTATCCAAAGAGAAAACATTAAGTGTTAAATATAAAGGGTAGGAATAACTTGTTATATATGAACAGCAAGGATGTTCACAGGGAGAGAATAGATAGGTAGCCAGGAGCACAGCTTCATAATGATGAAACGTAAGGCACTTCAATAAAGACCTGAACATTTATGTTTATCTTGGGTTAATTTGCCAGTTAGCACACAGTCAGTCTTCTTCTAGAGGCATTAATGAATGATTTACATTAAGCACAATAAAGAGCACCTGCTTTCTGACTGTTACCTTGTTGAGGCAGGGAAATACATCCCAAGTAAATCAACACCATTGCTTTGGTAGCTATAAAATTAGTCTATCTGATTTAAACGTTATAGTCATGGTATTTGGTAGTCTTGTTAATTTTGGACTTGTATTAGCTAAGAAAAAATATGCCTCACACAAGTAGAGCCCTTATAAACAAAGTAAGATTCTCCCTGGTTTTTATGTGAAGGAACTAGTTGATTCTCCTGGGTGATTACTTTCACTTCTGCAATTTCCTTTCAGAAATGAGTTCTGGTTCATTGATTTTTAGCAGAGCATATATAACTTACTGTTTTTAAAAGGACTATCCTTCTAGTGGAGCACAAGGAAACAGAATTTTAAGGGGTGATCATAAAATTAATATATGCTCATTGTAGACGTTATATAAAGCACAGACAAGAAACAGAGAATTTAAATTCTGCTCTCTAGGTACAATCACTAATATATCAGTAGGGGTGTTTTTCTTTCTAGCACTTTTTGGAGGTGGTATATAAGTATGCATAGTTTTTATGCATATATTGTTAATATATTGCTTAGGTTTAAAACATTATAATTTTTTCAACATTTTCTTATGTTATTAAATATTCTTTTAAAAGTTTTTATACTTGAAATAATTATTTATTCACAAATAGTAGAGAGAAGTTTCATGTCTCTCCCAGTTGTAACATCTTATATAACTATAGTACAGTGTTACCCATTTTCTCCCAATGGTAACATCTTATATAACTATAGCACAATACCAAAGTCAGGAAATTGCCGTCAGTACAATATGTGTCATTTTATTACATATATAGATTTGTGTGACCACATCATAGTCAAGACACAGAACTATTCCATTACCATAAACATCTCATGCATGCTAACTCTTTATACCCTTATGGTTACTCTATCCACCACCACTCCTGGTAACCACTAATTTTGTTCTCCATCTCTCTATTATTGCTTTGAGAATGTTATATAAATGCAATCATACAGTACTTGACCTTTAGAGATTGGATTTTTTACTCAGCATAATACCTCTGAGAGCCATCAATATTCTATGACATGTACCGCGGTTTCACCATTCCTCCATTGGAGGACATCTCAGTGGTTTCTGGATCTTTGCTATTACCAAATAAAGCTGCTGTGAACATTGTGTACAGGTGTTTTGTGGGCAGAAGTTTTCATTTCTCTGGGATACATTCTCAGAAATGTGATTTTTGGTTCATATGGTAAATACATGTTTAGTCGTTTATTTTATTTTATTTTTTTTTGAAAGAACAAAACTGTAGATTTTTCTTTTTTTTCTTTTTTTATTTTTTTTATTTTTTATTTTTATTATACTTTAAGTTTTAGGGTACATGTGCACATTGTGCAGGTTAGTTACATATGTATACATGTGCCATGCTGGTGCACTGCACCCACTAACTCGTCATCTAGCATTAGGTATATCTCCCAATGCTATCCCTCCCCCCTCCCCCCACCCCACCACAGTCCCCAGAGTGTGATATTCCCCTTCCTGTGTCCATGTGATCTCATTGTTCAATTCCCACCTATGAGTGAGAATATGCGGTGTTTGGTTTTTTGTTCTTGCGATAGTTTACTGAGAATGATGATTTCCAATTTCATCCATGTCCCTACAAAGGACATGAACTCATCATTTTTTATGGTTGCATAGTATTCTATGGTGTATATGTGCCACATTTTCTTAATCCAGTCTATCATTGTTGGACATTTGGGTTGGTTCCAAGTCTTTGCTATTGTGAATAATGCTGCAATAAACATACGTGTGCATGTGTCTTTATAGCAGCATGATTTATAGTCATTTGGGTATATACCCAGTAATGGGATGGCTGAGTCAAATGGTATTTCTTGTTCTAGATCCCTGAGGAATCGCCACACTGACTTCCACAATGGTTGAACTAGTTTACAGTCCCACCAACAGTGTAAAAGTGTTCCTATTTGTCCACATCCTCTCCAGCACCTGTTGTTTCCTGACTTTTTAATGATTGCCATTCTAACTGGTGTGAGATGATATCTCATAGTGGTTTTGATTTGCATTTCTCTGATGGCCAGTGATGATGAGCATTTTTTCATGTGTTTTTTGGCTGCATAAATGTCTTCTTTTGAGAAGTGTGTGTTCATGTCCTTCGCCCACTTTTTGATGGGGTTGTTTGTTTTTTTCTTGTAAATTTGTTTGAGTTCATTGTAGATTCTGGATATTAGTCCTTTGTCAGATGAGTAGGTTGCGAAAATTTTCTCCCATGTTGTAGGTTGCCTGTTCACTCTGATGGTAGTTTCTTTTGCTGTGCAGAAACTCTTTAGTTTAATGAGATCCCATTTGTCAATTTTGGCTTTTGTTGCCATTGCTTTTGGTGTTTTGGACATGAAGTCCTTGCCCATGCCTATGTCCTGAATGGAAATGCCTAGGTTTTCTTCTAGGGTTTTTATGGTTTTAGGTCTAACGTTTAAATCTTTAATCCATCTTGAATTGATTTTTGTATAAGGTGTAAGGAAGAGAATTTTAGACCAATATCCTTGATGAACATTGATGCAAAAATCCTCAATAAAATACTGGCAAACCGAATCCAGCAGCACATCAAAAAGCTTATCCACCATGATCAAGTGGGCTTCATCCCTGGGATGCAAGGCTGGTTCAATATACACAAATCAATAAATGTAATCCAGCATATAAACAGAGCCAAAGACAAAAACCACACGATTATCTCAATAGATGCAGAAAAAGCCTTTGACAAAATTCAACAACCCTTCATGCTAAAAACTCTCAATAAATTAGGTATTGATGGGACGTATTTCAAAATAATAAGAGCTATCTATGACAAACCCACAGCCAATATCATACTGAATGGGCAAAAACTGGAAGCATTCCCTTTGAAAACTGGCACAAGACAGGGATGCCCTCTCTCACCGCTCCTATTCAACATAGTGTTGGAAGTTCTGGCCAGGGCAATCAGGCAGGAGAAGGAAATAAAGGGTATTCAATTAGGAAAAGAGGAAGTCAAATTGTCCCTGTTTGCAGACGACATGATTGTTTATCTAGAAAACCCCAGTGTCTCAGCCCAAAATCTCCTTAAGCTGATAAGCAACTTCAGCAAAGTCTCAGGATACAAAATCAATGTACAAAAATCACAAGCATTCTTATACACCAACAACAGACAAACAGAGAGCCAAATCATGAGTGAACTCCCATTCACAATTGCTTCAAAGAGAATAAAATACCTAGGAATCCAACTTACAAGGGATGTGAAGGACCTCTTCAAGGAGAACTACAAACCACTGCTCAAGGAAATAAAAGAGGATACAAACAAATGGAAGAACATTCCATGCTCATGGGTAGGAAGAATCAATATTGTGAAAATGGCCATACTGCCCAAGGTAATTTACAGATTCAATGCCATCCCCATCAAGCTACCAATGACTTTCTTCACAGAATTGGAAAAAACTACTTTAAAGTTCATATGGAACCAAAAAAGAGCCCGCATCGCCAAGTCAATCCTAAGCCAAAAGAACAAAGCTGGAGGCATCACACTACCTGACTTAAAACTATACTACAAGGCTACAGTAACCAAAACAGCATGGTACTGGTACCAAAACAGAGATATAGATCAATGGAACAGAACAGAGCCCTCAGAAATAACGCCGCATACCTACAACTATCTGATCTTTGACAAACATGAGAAAAACAAGCAATGGGGAAAGGATTCCCTATTTAATAAATGGTGCTGGGAAAACTGGCTAGCCATATGTAGTTGTTTATTTTTTAAAGAATAAGAAACTAACAAGTCTAAAAAACTGCCCAGTTACATGGTTTAAAAGTAGCTCTCTCATTTTGCATTCCTGCCACCAAGGTATGACAGATCCAGTTTCTCCACATCCTTACCAGCATTTGGTGGTGTTACTATTTTTTATTTTTGTTGTTCTGATAGGGGTGTATTGACATCTCTACAGCTCTTCTTGGCCTTATAAATATTCTTTGAAAATGTTTTTTAATAGCTGGTGCTATCTACTACTAGACTTTATTTGAAACCTAAATAGGTGAGTTTTTAAACTACCACCATAACCAATAACAGTTATTACCTGTTGAATGACCTTTCAACAATTCTGTTTTCACTGTACTCACTTACTGAGCTTTATGAACTGGCCAGGGAAAATAGCTTACACGTTGTCTCTTTATTTAAAATAAGTCATTCATATTTTGTCCTTGTCTTATCCACTCTCTCATAGGCTTGCAGAGAGAGAGAGAGAGAGAGAGAGAGAGGGATTTAATTAAAAATGAGTACATCTGAGGCTCCTGCTCAGAGATCCCAGCTGAAGTGGCTGTGTTGATTTTTCCTGGTGTTATGTCATCGGAAGGCATTTTAAAGCCCAGGTATTGTATCAACATAAATGTTCTTCATTGCCTTGCACAATGAGTTCTTGTAATCATTCATCAGAGGGTGACTGAGGAGTCTGCCTCTGCCCTTCAAGAAGCCACAGCTCATTGTCTGCACTTCCTTTCATTGCCAACTGGGGAGAGCTTCAGAAAGGAGGAACATAAGCACTGGGATGCACGAGGAGGTGGGTTTATGTAGGTGATTAATGCAGTTCCATAAAAAGAGCTTCTCTAAGAGAACAAAGTGCTACTTCATTTGTGGGAAGACAAGATTGAAGAAGAGCTCTCTTTAATGCACTAGTCAGGAGCAGATGAATAGATATATTGCAAAACTCCCTTCCTAGGAAGAAACAAGTCCCCCCAAACCTGAGAGATAATGGCATGTCAGTCAATTTTAAAATGGACATTAGACCTTAAGAGAATGTGAAACCCATTAAGCTGTAGGGGTTGCAAAAGAAGGGGCACATAATTAGAGCATAAGTCTCCTGGCTGTGACAGCATGAGGTCTCGGGAAGATGGATTCACCAGCCTGGTGCTGAACTCTACAGCTGGGCTGAGCAGGTTCACCTCCTGTTGCTGTCACCACAGATAATCCTCCTGGGATACAAGGTCTTAATGTATGCCTTCACCAAGACTACCTTCCAGACTTAATAACCCCATAAATCCCTGGGAGATGGTCATTCTAATTGACTACTTAGGAACAGCATTTATTGATGACGAGCTAAATTTTCAGAAATCAATTGCTAATTAGTGACACAGCCAAGATAATGATATAAACAATGCCTAGGTTGCAGGAAAAGCTATGAAAAAAAGATAAAAGCTAACAGATGATTAAAAAAAAACACTAAAAGTTAAATAAGACCAGAATGAAAAGCAAGTCAACTATAGGAAAAGTCCTTAGGCAGGAAAGTAGCAGGCCTGATATCTTGTTCTAACGTCAGCATGAGCTGTGTGACCCTATCTAGCTGTCTTTACCTGCTCCAAGTTAAAAGTTTACTTACACAAAAACAAGTGACCTAGGAGAGACTAATGGGGGCTCATTCATTTTTTAAGAATTAATAGACTTTAATTTTTAGAGGGGTTTTAGGCTTACAAAAATTGAGCATATAGTATAGAATTACCACATGCTTCCTCTATCCTTGCCTCAGTTCCCCCTATTATTAGCATCTGGCTTTGGAGTGCTACTTTTGTTACAATTGATAAACTAATATTAATACATGATTATTAACTAAAACCCATACTTTACATTAGGGTTCACTCCTTGTACAATTCTGTAGGTTTTGTCAAATATATCATCATATGTATCCACCATATCCACCAGAATAGTTCCACTGCTCTAAAGAGGCCCTGTACTCCATCTATTCTTCCCTTCCTCTCTCTCCCCAAGTTCCTGGCAACCATTGATCTTTTTACTGTCTCCATAGTTTTGTCATTTTCAGTGTCATACACTGGAAATCAAACAGTAGTAGGTAGCCTTTTTGGACTGGCTTCTTTCACTTAGCAAAATACATTTAAGTTTCCTTCAGGGTTTTTCATCTAGCATGATAGATACATTTTTATAATTAATTTATTCAATCATTAGTTATTAGACGCATGTCTGCTTCAAGTACTGGCTGGGCCCAGAGACATAAAGACAAGCAAGAAATTGCTTTACTTGTATGAAGTTCACATGGGAACCAGCGGAGAGACAGATGATTGAACAGTGGCAGTGCCCTGCAGAGAGGAAAAAATGAGAGTAGAAGGTGAAGACAGTGCACTGTGTTAGATGATGTCTCAGGGAAGCTGGACAGGGGGTCCTAGTATGTGTAGAGGAGGAGGCAAACTCTGAACTGGACCAGCTTCCCATTTTACCAGCCAGAAAAAGGAAGAAAGTGTGGGAGAAAACTCCATCGGTGTAAAAATTAATACATTAAAGGAAGTGAGAAAGTTAAAATAGAAGATAATAAGGAAGAACATATTTTTAGTTGTAATGGTTCTGAATGAATACCTGATATGAGTGTTTTCTATTATTTCCTCTTACAAAATAGAAGAATCTTTGCTGGTGCCTGAAACAAAATTAATTCATTTTCCTTGAATAACCTAAGTTTAAATATGGGTCTTTTTTTTTCCCATTGAGAATCATAGCATTTTACAACAGGAAGGAAACTTAATGGAAATTTAGTTTAACTTATTTATTTTACAGATGAGGAAACTAATGGCTAAAAATTGCTTTTCCCAGCTATTTAAGAAATGGAAGTATTTTTAGTAGAGATGGGGTTTTGCCATGTTGGCCAGGGTGATCCGCCCACCTTGGCTGACAGCGAGACTCATCTCAAAAAAAAGGAAGAAACAGAAGTGTGGGGGTGGAAAGTAGGGCTCTTTATTCTGATTCCAGTGGTCTTACTCTTACAGACTTTCTAAAGACACAGAATAAACAATGCAATTATCCAATAGCAGGTTCTAAAACATGGGTAAAAAGAAGAGAGAATGACAGGTAATCCTGTTTCTTACCCAAATAAGAGGCCAGTCCAGAAAGTTTGAATATCCCAGATGTGGCTGACCTAAGGAACTGTGAATAAAAGGATAGATAAGAACATTCGAAGTGGGGAGGGAAGACAGAAATGGAAAGAAGGTAAGAAAAAATCAGAGGGGAGGCAATGAGAGAATAATCTAAAGACACTTGTGGCGTTAGATATGTCATTTTATTTTATTTATTTTATTTTATTTTATTTTATTTTATTTTATTTTTTGAGATGGAGTTTTGCTCTTGTTGCCCAGGCTGGAGTGCAATGGCGCTATCTTGGCTCACTGCAACCTCTACCTCCCAGGTTCAAGCGATTCTCCTGCCTCAGCCGCCTGAGTAGCGGGATTATAGGCACGTGCCACCACGCCCAACTAATTTTTGTATTTTTAGTAGAGATGCGGTTTTGCCATGTTGGCCAGGTTGGTCTCGAACTCCTGACCTCAGGTGATCTGCCCACCTTGGCCTCCCAAAGCGCTGGGATTACGGGCGTGAGCCACTGCGCCTGGCCTGGATACGGCACTTTGAAGAGAATGTTGCCAAGTCTGCGGGATTAAAAAAAAAAAAGAAAAAAATAACAACAAATGACTGTCAGTCAGCTTGGAAATTCCAGACATCTAGAAATAACATTAATTCAAGGAGAGAAATCAAATTCCTGTCATTATCTTCTGAGAATATCTCAAGTAGGAGGCCCTGATTCTGAGGTCAACACACTCTTACAGATTTCCCCAGTTTGGTTCCTGTTTCTCCAATTTTCCATGTTGCTTTTCTTCGTGGTTCGAGGGTGTTTGGATGTTTCACTGGGAGAGATGCTGGCAAGCTTACTTGCTTCGCCAGGCCTGCTATGCATCCTGTGGGATAGCTCTCCCGGGAGGCTGTGTGTGAGCACAAACAAGGGCTGGAGGAGGTTAAAATCTGTTGTTCTCTTCTCCTCTCTTCTCTTCTCTTCTGTTCTCTCTTTCCTCCTTCCATTTCTGCTTCCCTTTCTCTCTTCTCCTCTCTTTCTCTGTCTTTTAACCATGGAATAAGATTTTCTGTGTCCCTCTCACACTGCCTAATAAGACTAAAACTCTTTCTTGTTGATTAATGGTTTAAATTGCTTTCTATCTTTCACCCTTCTCCCCTCCAGACAAAGAGGTTTTTGTCGATTCCGGGGATGGGAAATGGTGGGGCATAGGTGACGGTAACAGAAAAAAGAACTTTTATTTATTTTTTTGAGACAGGATCTCACTCTGTCACCCAGACTGGAGTACAGTGGCACGCTCTCAGCTCACTGCAGCCTCCTTCTCCTGGGCTCAATCAATCCTCCCACCTCAGCCTCCTGAGTAGCTGGGATGTGCACCACCAAACCTGGCTAATTTTTATTATTTTTGTAGACACGGAGTTTTGCCATGTTGCCCAGGTTGGTCTTGAACTCCTGGGCTCAAGCAACTGTCCACCGCATTCTCCCAAAGTACTGGGATTACAGGAGTGAGCTGCCATCCTCAGTCAAAGAACTTTTTTCTTTTCTTTTCTTTTCTTTTTTTTTTGAGATGGAGTCTTACTTTGTGGCTGGAGCGCAATGGTGGGATATCAGCTCACTGCAACCTCCGCCTCCTGGGTTCAAGTGATTCTCCTGCCTCAGCCTTCTGAGTAGCTGGGATTACAGGCACCCGGCATCATGCCTGGCTAATTTTTGTATTTTTGTGGAGATGGGGTTTCACCATGTTGGCCAGGCTGGTCTTGAACTCCTGACCTCAGGGGATCTGCCCACCTCGGCCTCTCAAAGTGCTGGAATTATAGGGGTGTGCCACCACACCCAGTCTCGGCCAAGAAACTTTTAAGAAGCTAAAATGTGATCCCCTAGTTCTCTGTGTTTGTTGGGATGACAACATGGAACATGGTTCAGGCAATGCTCCTGCTCAGCAGCCTGAATGAGGAGAGGTATGAGGGGCAGTTTTAGGGAGAATTACAAGTTAACACTTCACAATATCGTCTCAGTATATACACATCATTCTCAGTTTCTGAAGGAAAGGGTAACTTTTCAGAGCTGCACTTCACACTTTTTTTTCCAAATACATTGCCGATTCCAATTTTGCCCAGAGATTAGAACTCCTTTGTCTACTGAGTTTACTAATGTGCTCAAGCCTTTTCGTTTGAACATACTGAAATCTCCTTTTTTTCAGACCTTAAATTCTAAAGATATTTATATTTGTTAGAAACTCTCAAGCAGAGTCTGATGGAATGATATGGTAAGGGAATGGAGGCAAAGGCAGGGTTTGAAGAAAATAAAAGCGGATGTGAACTCCACATCAGTGCTATAAGAGCATGAGAAATTGTGGCCAGCCCAGACTGAAAGGGTCATGGCCGGCGGAGACGACATTTTAAATGATCCAGGAAGGATGAATGGGAGTAGCATAATCTGGTGTCATGCTGAGGAAGCATAGCCACCTGTAGTATGCAGCATAGGAGCATCGAGGTAAGTTCAGGATGGCTCTGGGTAGTTATAGTTTTGGGTGGCTGATTAGCTTATAGGCTTTCTTCCTCTTTAGAGTGAAAGGTGAATGGTATCTGAGTTATTGGTGACGAATCTGTACGTGTCTACAGCGACCTCAATACCTGCCTTCTCAGAAGAAAGAATTCAACCGAGGGGCATAAGAGAGAAAAAGAGACTGGGGCAAGTTTCAGAGGAGGAGTGGAAGTTTATGTAAAAAGGCTTTAGAACAGGAAAGAAAGGAAAATACTTTAGGAAGAGACTCAAGTGGGCACTGAGGTCAAGTGCAGTATTTAACCTTGATCTTAGGACTTTGTAGGCTGGCCCCTTGCCCATGATTCTTCCCTTAGGGTGGGCCGCCCCCATGTGCAGTGCCTTCCTTATGCTCAGAGGTGAGCACGCGGTAGTGTGTTTAGGAAGTTGTGTGCATGCCCATCTGAGGCTTTCTTCCCTTTTCCAGTGGAGTGGCCCCGGAAGGTCATACTCCGCCATTTTGTCGCTTAATGTGCATGCCCAGGCTTACTTGCCCTATACCTGAGATTTTATTGGAAGCCCCTTTTTGCTTCTCCCTGGAACCTGCATTCAACTAACACTTTAATGCAACAGGTGTGGACCATCAGGAAATGGCCTCTTCCTGGCGCTGGCTGCCAATTGATCACTTTTAGAGAGGCAATGTGATAATTGCACAACCATCATCCGATATTCCCAGTGGGTAGGGGAGAGCCCTCTCTTGCCCCGCTCATGCCTGTCTAACTCCCTGTAACAGTTTTGACCCATGGATGAAAAGTTTTCATGGTTGTGTTCCTACTCTGTGACCCTGTCAAGTTATAGTGATGAATCCCTGACTTAGGCTAAGCCCTTCTAGTTTCAAATATCTGAAATTTCATAGTTTGAGTTGAGACGAAGTAACTATTGGGAGATGAAAACTGAGTTGCTAGTGGCTGTGCTCTAGAAGGAAGTTTTATAAACATTGGGGCTGGTGCTGGGGCTGCCTGTTCACCTACATTCCAACGTGTTAAACTTGCTAAGTTGGTGGTAGATGCCAGCATTCTCCTAATTAATTCATTTTTGATGGTTGTTTTTACAAACAATTTCCAGGTTTTTTTTTTTAATACCTTAACTCATTAACTGTCCACAAATCTGTCATTCAAAATTAGCCCATGTGTTCCCAGTACTGTGATTTTCTCAGATTAAGAAAGTAGTTCTCAAACTTTAGATGACATCAGACTTGCCTGGAGGGTTTGTTAAAACACAGATTGCTGGAACCCCTGCCCCTCACCCCTGCAGAGATTCATCTGATTCATCAAGTCTTGGGTGGGGCATGAAAATTTAAATTTTTATCTTTAATAAGTTTTTAATGCTTATGTTGCTGGTCAGAGAACCACAATATCAGAAATACTGATTTATGCAGTAATAACTCTTGAAGAATTCTGTAAAAATAAAAATACATTATGATATGTATTACACTTAAGTGTTTATGTTTGTATGGTGTAAAAGTCCAATCTCAAGACCTTTAACACCTTAGCATAAATGGGATAATATTCATTTCTAATGGGAAGTTTATTGATTTGGGTACAGTTGTGGTGATCATATGCCACAAATTATCCTGGGTATACCAATTTCAAGTAATTTTTTCCTTCCAATAAATTTGGGCCATCATATGCATAAACAGAATTTAATATCTATACTCTGATAAGATAGTTCATTTAAACATGTTCACAGAACAATAAAAGACATCTATCCTTAGGTCACAGGTCCTAGCTTTTTGTTTACCAAGGAATATCATCACTGTGGCATACAAAGAAAATTTGAGTGAAGGAAGAGAGAAAGGGAAGTCCAAAGCAGGGGTCACCAGAAAGATGTTCTTGTGTGTGGTATAGTACGAAGGTGTGTCACTTAGCATTTGCCCAGAGAAGTAGGACCAGTAGGGAGTAATGACCTCCACCACACAGGACAAAATTGTTGTCTGCAGGTGGAATTCTTTCTCTCCAGGAAGGCTCGGGCCTGCTTTCCAACTGATTAAGCCAGGCCCACCCAGGTTGTCCAGATTAATCCCCCTTAATTAAAGTCAACTGAACAGGGACTTTAAATCTGCAAAATCCTTTCAAAGCAACAAGTAGATTAGTGTTTGAATACCTGGGGACTACAGCTTAGCCGGGTTGACATCAAAAAAGCCATTACAGAGGGTATGAACTATACTCAGAGGGAGGGTGCCAAAAAGGGTAAAAGAATGGTTCTGAGGGCCAGGAGCACCAATCTTCTCTTATTTTCAGTTTTGGAAACTGGATATACTCTGTATTCAGCAATTGCCTTGTAATAGACTTCAAGAGTGAGAAAAAAAATCCCTTAATAATAGTTTCTGCAAATGTGTGAAAGCTGAGTGTGAGGAGAAAAAGTTGTTTTCAGGAACTAGGAGCTGGTTCACCTTTAAAAAGGAAAATCAGCTGCCTCTGGCAAAATGGAATTGCAGCATTGTCCTGGATGGTAATTTGCACTAGTAAATTTATCACCAACCTGGCAGGGGAGATGCTGAAGACAAAAGCTTTTATCTCTCAGTAAGTCAGTAATGAAGCCTCAGACAGGCAGCTGAGGAATGTGCTCGCTTGGATGGCAAAGTCGTCTGCCCTTTGGTCTCTGAGCACATGGCAAGAGTTGGACAGGTGGTCGCAGTTAATTTTAGCATATCGTAAAAATGACTATGGGTCCCAGGGAGGTTCCACGGGCTATTAATTAAAAATTCAGCCTTAATGTAAAATTCCATGATTGCCAAGGAATCAGTCACTTAGCGATATCAGGTAAATTCCTGTGCAAGGAAATAAGATCTCAGTACTCCCAATTCACTAAGCCAACAAGGAAAAGTTAAGTTGAGTCATGCAGAACACACACACACACACACACACACACACACAACAACAACAACAACAACAATAGCAAACTACCTTTGCTTGAGTTCCTAAACAAATAGTTATAGGGTAGAAGGCCACATGTCTCTTCAGGGGGCTTCTCTCACTCTGACAATGTAAGTGAACAGCTTATCTTCACAGTATGGTACAAGAGGAGACTGGAAATCATTCCTATCCACCCTGAGATGAATGCATATTTGACTTCCTCCTCTACTCTATGTTTATCTTATGTAAAGTGCAGATTTACTGAATGTGAGATGAATACATAATTGACTATTCCCTCTACCCCCTCCTTTCCATATGAGTATTCAGTGAGCCTAATCAAAGCATCACAAGAATGTGACCGTATCCTCCCTCTTTTTCTCTCCCCTTTTCCCACGGCCCACTTTTTTCCCTTTAAATATTGAAGCTCTCCAAGTCCTCTTTGGAAAAAATATGGGCCACAGATCCTCCTGGGACTTGTGTCTCTCTTTCCTGGACGCATCCTTAACTTTGGCAAAATAAACCTCTAAATTGATTGAGACTCACTTCAGTTATTTTGTTCGGTGTTGCAGTCCTAAGAACTTGGAACACAATCTAATTTTTGTCTCAGAGAGTCAGAAATTAATGCCACATTCATGGCAGCTGGAGTGGGTAATTGTGTGTTTGATGAGATCCCACTGTGAGAGCCTACCACAGAGCTGAGTGGTTAACAGATAAATGCTATTATTGAAGGACAGGAGAAATGCCGCTTACATAAAGTATACCTTTCAGACGAAAACTACCTGAGAAGGGGTGGAGTCCACATGAAAACCTCAAATTATAGCACACATGAAAGAAAATAATCCAGCAGTTAGAGGAATGGAAAAGTAGCACTGCCTTAGCTCCTCTTTCAAAGCTTTCCCTTTTTGGTCCCTTATGTTATCGTCTCCTAACACCATTTTGATGCCCTATGGATATCCAAAGTTTCTCTCCAAATCTCACCTCTCTGGTTTTTGGTCTGCCATTGATCCTTTCCCTGCCAACCTTATTCTTTTAAAATTTACCTCTCCTAGGAATAATACTCTTGGAAATCTGTTTCCAATTCTCTGATTTCTGAGAGATACTGTGATAACCATGTTGATGCTGACTGTGGAATTCACTCAGTGGTAGATCCTAGACTATAGTATCACTGTAATCCCAGCACTTTGGGAGGCCAAGTTAGGCAGATCACCTGAAGTCAGGAGCTCAAAATCAGCCTGACCAACATGGTGAAACCCCGTCTCTATTAAAAATATAAAAATTAACCAGGCATGGTGGCAGGTGCCTGTAATCCCAGCTACTCGGGAGATTGAGGCAGGAGAATTGCTTGAACCTGGGAGGCGGAGGTTGCAGTGAGCCGAGATCACGCCACTGCACTCTAGCCTGAGTGACAGAGAGAATCAGTCTCAAAACAAAACAAAACAAAAAAGGAATATAATATCAAGTTCCTCCTGGTTTGATATGGAAATTTAGCTGTCCTTCTTTCCTGCAGAAGAAGGATGGGATGCAGATACCTTGCTCCATTTCCTGAAAAAGAGAACTGATTGTTTGGCTGCTTGTGATGGCCTTTGATGGGCATCCTAGAATGGATGAATAGTCATTGTTGTTGTTATTTTTGCGTATCTGAGCATCATTCCCATTGCATTTATAACTGGGGGGTAGCTTAAAGGTCTATTTTCCAATATTGTAAAAAATAATATTAAAACCAATGCTCAAGAAAGTTATGTGAGTTTCCCAGTAGCAGACAATCTTGAGGGTTTTTAATATGTATCACTCAGAAGTATTAAAAATCAATAGAAATGAATAGCTCCTTGTGGGCTTCCAGGCATTGGGGCACATGTCTAGGGATTTTTAATAGCTGTGGGTCCTTTCTGTTACACTGTAAATCCATAAACATGCAACTACCTATCTGTGCCTCAATAAACTTGTTATTTTGATCATTACAAAGAGGCATTACACTAATGCAGGAATAGAAAAATAGAATGCATGTAGTTCAACATATGGCATCTCTGAATTTTATCACTTTTTGAATTAACCAAGTGTTAAGCGTTTAATTGATGCCCTAAGTCAATGGAATTCTACTGAACTGTATGATCTTGGATAAGTCACTTAATTTCTCTTCTGAGTGTTGGGTTAGTTATACAATTGACAGGTTAAATTAGATCATCTTTTAGCACTAAGGTTTTATGATCTTCCATCTATATCCTATAGATGATATGACATCTATGGGAAATATGATCTAAGTTAGATGGTTCATCATTGCTGGGGAAATACAAAACCAACAATGATTCTGACAGAATGATTAGCATCCCTGAAAGATCGATTATACCGAGACTTATTTATCCACAAGCGAGGGATTGTTTAGTTACTCTGGACAATTATGGTTGTTATCTTCAAGTGGTCTTATCACAAACAGAACTGCAGCTTTTGGTCTTTTCTAAGAGATTTAAATCATTTTAATGGGGCTTATAATTCCACATCAAATCACGACTAACAATAAGATAAAGTTCAGAGGCTTAAAAATTGCCATAAGAGCAGAGAAATAATCTGTAGCAAATCCACAAGTTAATGAGATGCCTGATGTGAGAGTGTGCATTTTCTAAGAAAAACCATTCCTCTGAAAGATACTGATCCCAGACTTCAGAGAAATGATGAGGGCCTTGGAACTTTCCTGCAGGCTAATCTGCCAGAGAACCAGTTTGCCAATCCCTCGGATATTTGCTCCTGCTTGTTTCTTTTCCAATTGCAGTTGTTTACATTCCTCTGCCCGGCTACCTCCTCACATTCCTCTTATATATATTTTTTCTTAGCTTCCTCCTTCCCTGCTGTATTTGAGGCATGCCTAACAACTCTCTTTCATTGTTATTTATTTATATTGCTAAGAACTATGGGAAAACACATAGATTGACAAAAGTAACAGATCTCAGAGAATGAATCTCAAAATATAATCAAGTAATTGATATGGTTTGGCTGTGTCCCCATCCAAATCTCACCTTGAATTGTAGCTCCCATAATTCCCGCGTGTTGTGGGAGGAACCTAATCAGAGTTAATTGAATCGTAGGGGTGATTTCCCCCATGCTGTTCTTGAAGTAGTGAATAAGTCTCACGAGATCTGAATGTTTTATAAGGGGAAATCCCTTTCACTTGGTTTTCATTCTCTCTCGTCTGCCGCCATGAAAGGTGTGCGTTTCACATTCCACTATGTTTGTGAGGCCTCCCCAGCTGCATGGAACTGTGAGTCCCTTAAACCTCTTTTTCTTTATAAATTAGCCAGTCTCGGGTATGTCTTTATCAGCAGTGTGGAAACAGACTAATACAGCGATTGTCTCTAGAATTCTCTGAATTGTAAACAAGGCTACATATACATTCTGGTAGCGTCCTTTCTGGATTCCTTCCATGGCTGTTCCCTGCTTCTTTTGTTAGTGTTTTCTTTTGTTTCCCTCTAGTCCTGTCTATGTTGGGCACTTGCTGGGGATGCTTAGAAGTCAGCCTAAGGTCCAGTAGGTCTGGTCCTGTTGTCCCTGGACTGTGCTGGTCTTGTCTTCCTGTTTTTTATTTTTCTAGCACCCCTTTACTAACCTTTAGGCTAATTTTTAAATTGACCTTAGTCTAAATGGCATGTTCGAAGGCGAAGTGGCCTTTATGATGTGATCATCCTTGGATTAATTTTTAGGTTATTATTTCCTCTCTCAGCCTTGATCCTTGGGGATGCCAATTTTATTTGCTGGTTCTGCTACCAGTGGAGGGTGTCCAGGTTCTCGGTGTCTTGAACATAAATTGGACAAAACGTACAAAGAAAGAAAGAATGAAGCAACTAAAGCAGAGATTTATTGAAATCAGAAACATACTCCACAAGGTAGGAGTGGGCCGAGCATACGGCTCAAGGGCCTGGTTACAGAATTTTCTGGAGCTTAAATTCTCTCTAGAGGTTTCCATTGGTTACTTAGTGTACCATCCTATGCAGATGAAGAGGCTAAAGTGAAGTTACAAAGTTATTTACTTGGTGTACACCCTATGCAAAGTGGATGTGTACACCCTATGCAAAGTGGATGTGTACACCCTATGCAAAGAAGAGGATGTTTCCTGTCATAGCTGAAGTAGAGTTACAAAGTTATTTACTTGGACTTAGAAGGCTGGGTTGAGGTTTTTCCATTTAATTTAGTTCTAGGAAGTCCTTAGGTTCCCTGCCTCCAGACCCTATTTCCTGCCTCAGTTCCTAGTTCCAATCCTTGGTTCTGGTTAAAAGTTTTCTACAGGCCACCTGAATTTTAGACGAAAGTTTCTTTCTAGTGATGTGGTGGTAAATGTTTAACAACTTGCTTTTAGAAAAAAAAGAAAAACCTGATTTGTAGCATTTGCCAATTTCTCTCGTGTAAATACTACCACTATGGTCAATTTCAAATCCCCAGTGTGATGCCATGGAACTCAGAATTGGAAAGGAATGAACGTAACGGACTCTCACTAGCTGGCTCTATCACCCCCTTAATCAGTTCTCTAACTCATTTGTGGAATGGAGAAAGCAACTTAATTCTTTCTTAATTTTTGCATTTTGTCATTCCCCACCCCTCCCCCGACCATCCCTGGAAGACACACCAGGCTGATCTCATAGTTCTTCTGGTGATTTTTAGTATTAAAATATTCACTAAAGTCTAATACAATTGCTTATTCAAGTTAAAACTTCTTCCCTATTCCAGTTTGTACTTGACCTCATCTGTAAGCCTACTGTTGAGCAGAAAAACATGTACCAGTTACCAATGCCAGGTGAAGATTCCAACTATCTGGAGGATAGACAAGGTCATCATAATGCCAGCCACCTGTAATAGAAATCCAAACACTTATGCCCACTGTATCTTAGTATTGGAGTCGCCAAGGAAAACGCAGTACTGTCAAGCACTGGCTGGAGCAACGCTTTTACTCACATAGAGAAGAGACAGGGTGAGATCAGCTCCAACAATGTGCATGAGTCTTGCATGGCTAGTGGGCCCCTCTGGCAGCCAATGCAGGGCAAGAGGCCTTCACATACCCATCCTGTACTGCGGTAGTAGGACGCTGACCCTTCCCCTGTGGGGCCTGAAATACTGAAAGCTGGGGGTGTGCTTGAGGGCCGTTGACACATATGATTAAGACTAACAAAGGAGCACACACGGAGCCTGGAACTTGGCAAGGAAGTGTTCCAGGCACAAGGCCCATTCTTATGGGGCAGAGCATGGGGACTGCCTTTCATCTCTATTTTTTTGTCTTGCTCTTTTACTCCTCCCACACCCCCGCCCTTGCTGCTTCCTGCTTCTCCGGGCTTAAAGACTGTAGTGGTGCAGCGTATTGGTGAGTGGGAGAGAAGGCCTTATTTCTCTGTTAGACTTGGTGGGTCTGGGGGTGGCAGATGTCCCTAGCTGCCTCTTTCTCTTATGGTACACTATTATGGCTTCCTTGGAGAGTCCTCCCTGAGGATCTCCAGTTCCGGTTTTCTGGCAAGGAGCTTCCTCTTCCAGCTGGCTGTTTCCTGTTTCCCCTCAGATCCTGGATCTGTCTACATCTAGCCTCTTTATTCACTTTTGTCCTCTTCAACTCTAGACATACATCTGACACCAATAAATCCTGCCGTTTGGCTGTGTCTCAGGCAGGCTGCTACAGGTGCTCTCTCTCCTTTGGACTTTCTAAGAGTGAGGCTGGTACCATCCTGGAAGTTGAAGGGACACATGCCCTCCACCTGGTTCCCTTAAAGCCATCTTCTCTTCACTACAGGTGAGGAAGGGAAGTGCCACAACACAGAATACCATACACATCCTTCATCTTCAATCTCTTCAGCCTCTTGTGAACCCCAAATATCTGAGACAGGCCTCAATCAATTTAGAAAGTTTATTTTGCTAAGGTTAAGGATGCGCCTGTGACCCAACCTCAGGAGGTCCTGATGACATGTGCCCAAAGTGGTTGGGGCACAGTTGGTTTTATGCATTTTAGGGAGACATGAGACATCAGTCAATATGTGTAAGATGTACATTGGTTTGGTTTGGAAAGGCAGGACAACGCTAAGTGGGGAGGGGGCTTCCAGGTCGTAAGTATATAAGTGACAAGTGTTTGCAGTCTTTTGAGTTTCTGATTAGTTTTTCCTAAGGAGGCAATCAGATATGCATTTACCTCAGTGAGTGGAGGGATGACTTTGAGTTTATCTTAGTAGCTATCTTTCTTAGGAATAGAATGGGAAAAAAGTTTCCCTAAGCAGTTCCCAGCTTGGCTTTTCCCTTTGGCTTAGTGATTTTGGGGTCCCGAGATTTATTTTCCTTTCACATTCCTCATGAGGATTTCCTTTCAAATAGTTCTTCCCTTTGAACAAATAATTTCATTCCTGGGGATCAGTCCTAAGGAACTAAGCCCAAATAATAAAAAAGCTTTCTGCTCAAAGATATTCTTTTCATCTTTTTAAAAAAGCTTTTCGTAACATGTTCTGATGGGGGCAGGTGACTGGCAAAGGCTGTTAGAACTGGTTTTAGCCACATGAAGGGTCCTTGGGAGGCAATTTAGGGTCTCAGGTGAAAATATGAGGCAGGAAGGGTCACATTTTAACATCCTGCTACAAATGATTTCTTGGATCCCACCAAAGACCGTTTATTAAGTCTGTATTCCCCACATTCTTCTCTATGGCTAGATAATTCCCTACTGTGACTTTTTGTATCTTTACAATTATTTTCTAGTGGCAGACTTCAGCAGCAATGCAAGTTTACCACATATACCGGCTTTCTGGTCTATCTCAACATGTCTTCCCACCACTCACTTTTTTTTTTCTTCATTTTTGGCCCATACTGAGGGGTTGCCAGAATATTTTCTCTTATTTTTTTAAACAAATTCGGTTTTATGTCAAGATTACTAAAATTAATTTTGACATAGTATTGCCCATGCTAATTTTGTGTATGTTACAATTCATAATAAATTAACCAGAGTATTTTTTCACAGGCTCCTACCCACTGCATATTTTTATCATCTAACACATAGTAAACGTGTCAGTCTGTTAGATTCAATGCAAGTGCTCAGAGAAGTCTTTGTAACTGTACTTTAGATTTTGAGAATTCATTCATGGTTCCAATACATGGCATTTTACATGTAACATCGCAAATGGGTTTCATTTTAAGCATTCTTTAAATATGGAGCTTGTGAATTACAAAAGAATCTTTTATTTTACACCAGAATACTTCACATCTTATGGAAACTCATCATTGATTTTATTTAAAAGAACTAGTTTTTCAAGAACACCTAAACATTTAATTATCATTAAATCAATTAACTTGTAACCTCAGGATTATCTAACTATCAATCTGGAATGTCCAGTCAAGACAATGAAATATTAAACATATTTAAGGGGTTATAAATATGTGGAGGGAGGAACTAAGTGACAGTATTGAAAACTTTAAATATATGGGGATTACATTATATTAATGTATTTAATTGGTATGTTTATTATATATGGATTATGATATATTATTAGAAGTTTAAATAAACACAAAAATATTAAATTTTATAAAAGGGTAAATAATGAGGCTAAATATAAGTTAAACATAAAATATTTGATTAGCTTTTCTTCATAACCCTATAAGTACTTAGGTTACATAGTATAATAAAATAGAATGTCCATGTGCATAAATAGCACAAATCTGCAATTAGTAGAAATGACCTGAATAGGCCAGGCCCAGTGGCTCATGCCTGTAACCCCAGCACTCTGGGAGGCTGAGGTGGACAGATCACTTGGGGCCAAGAGTTTGAGACCAGCCTGGCCAACATAACGAAACCCCATTTCTACTAAAAATACAAAAATTAGCCGGACATGGAGGCACATGCCTGTAATTCCAGTGACTCGGGAGGTTGAAGCACGAAAATCACGTGAGTCTGGGAGGCAGAGGTCGCAATGAGGTGACAGCGCACCATTGCATTCCAGCCTGGGTGACAGAAGGAAACTGTCTCAAAATAAATAAATAAATAAAATAACCTGAATAATAAATAATTTAAAAAATTTTTAAAAACTGTAAGAGATTACCTAATGCCCTAAAGTAAAACTGTAGCAAATGAAAGATGTACATTTTATAAGGAGGTAGGGTTAAATAGTAAAAAATTATCTTTTTTCAAATTAATTTATCATTTTAATATTATAATTCAAAGTCCAGATGGGATTCTTTTGAGAGAAACTTTGTAAAAAAAAAAAAAATTAAGAAAAATATTTTTTTCTTAAAATAGAATATTAATGAGTGGTGGAGAATTGTACCATATATTGAGAAGTATTATGAAGCTTGGATTCCTTAAGCAGTGTGGGCTTGATATAGGCTAATCCCTAGAACCAGGTAGCTCAGATGAACTCTATGATAGGTAAGCTGCAATATATGGTAAAGGAGGCACCACAAACTAATGGTTAAAAAAGTAGTATTTAATAAGTAGTGTTGGGACAACTGGTTATCTGTTTACAAAAAAAGATATCTTTGGATTCTTACCTCTTACGATACACCCCCCAAAAATCTACAAGAATAAAAGAGATTTGAAAAAATCATATAAATTTAAAAGTTTAGAAGAAAACTATCAAATCTCTGTTTGGGGGAAGGTTTACCAACTTAAAAATAATGGAAAAACTGTGAGGGCAGAGATAGATGTTAATGCTATAAAAATAAAAACATGCCTATAAAAAAATCAAAGGGCAAATACTTTGGACATTTTTTGAATCAATTGTGAATCACATTCATTTTCTTCCTTATGAAAAACCACAGAAATCAATACTGGAAACATTTATTTATTTATTTATTCATTATACGTTAAGTTCTAGGGTACATGTGTATAACATGCAGGTTTGTTACATATGTATACATGTGTCGTGTTGGTGTGCTGCACCCATTAACTCATCGTTTACATTGGGTATATCTCCTAATGCTATCCCTCCCCTCTTCTCCCACCCCACGACAGGCCCCGGTGTGTGCTGTTCCCCATCCTGTGTCCAAGTGTTCTCATTGTTCAATTCTCACCTATAAGTGAGAACATGCAGTGTTTGGTTTTCTGTCCTTGCGATAGTTTTCTCAGAATGATGGTTTCCAGCTTCATCCATGTCCCTACAAAGGACATGAACTCACCGTTTTTTATGGCTGCATAGTATTCCATGGTGTGTATGTGCCACATTTTCTTAATTCAGTCTATCATTGTTGGACTTTTGGATTGGTTCCAAGTCTTTGCTATTGTGAATTGTGCCGCAGTAAACATACGCGTGCATGTGTCTTTATAGCAGCATGATTTATAATCCTTTTGGTATATACCCAGTAATGGGATGGCTGGGTCAAATGGTATTTCTAGTTCTAGATCCTTGAGGAATCGCCACACTGTCTTCCACAATGGTTGAACTAGTTTACAGTCCCACCAACAGTGTAAAAGCGTTAATAATGGAAACTTTAAAATCATGATAGATAATGTGCAAAAATCATTGCTAGAAAATCATAAAAGATGAGCAACAACTAATAAATGAAAATATGGAAATATTTCAACACATGGTGATCAAAGATTTGCAAATTAAGATAAGAAAAAAAGTATTTCTTCCCAGCAAATTCACAAACATAAGTTGTTTTTAATGAGACAACTTACTGCTAATAACTTAAGGGTATCTTGTAGAGAGGAGTGCCAATTGTTGCAAGTCTTTTGGAAAAACTTTGATAATGTATACCAAAAACCTTCAAGTATTTCTTCCCTTTGAACTAATAACTCTATTCCTGAAAATTTATCCCAAGAAACAAAGAGCAAATGAAAAACCTTTCTGTTTAGGGATATTCTTTTCTGGCTTAATGTGATAGCAAAAATTGGTAACCATTTTAACACGCCATAAAGTAAAATAGTTAAATAAGGTCAGGAATCACCACTCAATGAGATATTATGTAATTGTTTTGAAATACTTTGTAAAAATTTATAATAAGAGAAATGTTCATGCCATAATATTAAGAAAGCAAGGTACTTTCATTATATGTTATGAATGTTTATATATAGGAGTTCAGAGTTCCATATACAGAATGATCACAATTACATAAAAACGAAAAAGGAATAAAACAAAACCCCAAATTCCATTTAGATAAATGAATAAAGAAAATCATTTCATCAAGTGTTAACACTGATATTGTTTTGGTTAGTGGGAGTACGGTTGATTTTTTTTCTCCCTTTTTTTTCTGTTGTTTTCCCTAATGAGCATATATCACTTTGAGAATGGACAAAACAAGAAAGTTTTGAAACGTAGTATACTCACACATAATGGTTTCCCTGTATTGATCTACATAAATGTGTGATTTTATTAAGCGGAAGTCTATTAGTACAAAAATCTACTTCCTATTACAGTTTGTCACTTCAGGCAGTTATTAAGGTCTTTCCCACCTTAAAGAATATAAACCTATTTCTTTAGTTCTGCAGCCTAAGTTAAAAGGTGAAGTAAGTGCTAACATTTCTTTTTTTAAGAAAGAGCATCAATTTCAGCACAGACTTTCCACCTAGCACTGAAAATGTCACTGGGAAATTGTAGTCCTTAACCTAAAAGCTTAAAATCTCAATTATACGGATGAATCAGTTTAGACTCATGAATAATATGAAAAGGTCTTTTAATCATAAAAAGGCCTGGACAATGAAATGAATCACTTTGAGGTTAGCTATTTTTATAGAAAATGAGTTTTTTTTTTCAAATAGTTGAAAGCGTGAATGGTGCAACTGGAAATCATTCCAACAGTGCAGGAAAAAATAGAGCTATAAATAAAATGAAGAAACAAGTAAGCAACTAGGAAACGGAAGAGCAAGCTGAAGCAGCAATAGAGGCTGAAAAACCAGCAGTGAATTCAAGACAGGAATCTGTAAGTGCACTCAAAAGATGACATAAACAGAGAGAAAAGACCCTCTTCGTAATGTGTGGACCCATGTGATTTTCAGAATCTGGTTTTATGTACTGTAAAAGAGGATTATAAGTTAGGGCCTTTGGAAAGAAATAATTTTTTGCTACTATTTCTATTTTATTTTATTTTGATATGGGGTCTCACTCTGTTACCGAGGCTGGAGTCAGTGGCTAGATACTGGTTCATTGCAACCTCAACTTCCCCTGGCTCAAGTGATCCTCCTGCCTCCGCCTCCTGAGAAGCTAAAACTACAGGTGCAGGCCACCAAGCCTGGCTAATTTTTAAAAGTTTTTGTACAGATGGGGTTTCACCATGTTGCCCAGGCTGGTCTCAAACTTTTGAGCTCAAGTGATCCGCCGACCTTGGACTCCCAAAGTGCTTGGATTACAGGTATGAGCCAGCATGCCTGGCTGCTATTATTTCCAAAATAATAACACGAATAATTATTAGAAGTAATAATAATCGTATAATTTCCAGATTCTAATAACTCATTTTGAAAAATATGGTTTTCATAGCTGATTGAAGAACTACAGATTGTTAGACAGGTATTAACCCTAGTAAAGGTGTGATACCTTCATGGAGTCAACCTAAAAACGCAGACAAGAGAGCAAAAATCCCAGTCTAATGAGAATTTCTAAAACTGGATTGTCCTTTAGTTTTCTAAAAGTGCTTTTTCATGCAACATCTACAAAATTCAACTCATTCTACAATTTTGATGTGCAGAGGAAAACAATTATTTTTTTCTATCATTGATCTCTCCTTCCTCTTGGGAACTCACCTGCTGGTTAGAGGGGGATATGTGCAGCCAGTTTAAAGCATGCACCAATCTGATGAGTTAGGCCTTCAAAGCAGCATTCAGACCCTGTTGTGTAATAGCTTTTAGTGTCTTAAAAGAGCATTCTCTCCCTAAGCTTCTATCCCTAGATGGAGTCCAGGAATATGCCAGATTTCCCTCTGCCTTTGGGTCCTTTTGGATCCTATTTTCTTCAGATGGTGATATGGTTTGGCTGTGTCCCAAATCTCATCTTGAATTGTAGCTCCCATAATTCCCACACGTCATGGGAGGGACCCAGTGGGAGGTAATTGAATCATGGGTGAGGTTACCTCCATGCTGTTCTTGTGATAATGAGTGAGTTCTCACGAGATCTGATGGTTTTATAAGGGGATTTCCCCCTTTTGCTCAGCACAGTTCTGTTGCCATGTGAAGAAGGACATGGTTGCTTCCCCTTCCACCATGATTGTAAGTTCCCCAAGGCCTCCCCAGCCCTGAAGAACTGAGTCAATTTCACCTCTTTCCGTTATAAATTATTCAGTCTTGGGTATTTCTTCATAGCAGTGTGAGAACAGACTAATACGGATGGCCAAGATTGTAGCTGGAAAACTCCCAATCCCTTGTAATGGCTTAGGCATTGTTAAAGGAATGGCATGCCATTTCCCCTTCTGTTCTCACAGCGTAAAGCTTTTTTGATTAAATTATTTTCTTTAAATTTTCTGTGCTTATATATGTTTATAAGTGCATGTATGTTCATGTTTGTGTGTGTGTTTCATGGGGATAAGAAAGATGAGAAAAAACATAGGTAATACAATCCATTTAGTGTCTCTAAAGTGCTAGGCATTTATAGTATCATTATCTTATTTGCTCTCTGTGGAAATCTTAGCCATAGTTATCATCACTTTCTAATCAATGAAGATAGTAAAGCTGCAGTATATCAGAATGGAGCCTGTGTCTATTTGATCTCAAAGATTGTGTTCATTCCATTCCTTAAAGAACTAAAAGTAGAACTACCATGTGATCCAGCAATCTCACTCCTGGGTATCTTCCCACAGGAAAAGAAGTCATTATACAAAAAAGATACTTGCACACACATGTTTATAGCAGCACAATTAGCAATTGCAAATATATGGAACCAGCCCAAATGCCCATCAATCAATGAGTGGATAAAGAAATTGTGGTATATATATACCATGGACTACTACTCAGCCATAAAAAGGAATGAAATAATGACATTTGCAGCAACCTGGATGGAATTGGAGACCATTATTCTAAGTGAAGTAACTCGGGAATGGAAAACCAAACATCGTATGTTCTTACTCACAAGTGGGAGCTAAACTATAAGGATGAAAAGACATAGGAATGATACAATGGACTTTGGGAACTCAGGGGAAAGTGTTGCAGTGGGCTGAGGGATAAAAGACTACACGTTGGGTACAATGTACAGTACTCGGGTGATGGGTGCACCAAAATCTCAGAAATCACCATGAAAGAATTCACTCATGTAATCAAACACCACCTGTTCCTCAAAAACCTATTTAAATAATTTTAAAAATGCAAAAAACAAAAAGAGATTGCACTCTTTCCTTTATCTCTTGGGAGTGGGAAAGTGGAAAAAATAGATTTTTATGGCCTTTGGTGTTCAATTTGTAATATTGCCATCCAAATCAGTTGTACCAGTTTGCAGTGTTACAAATTGTACAGAGTATTTCTAGTGTAGTAACATCCTTATTCAATCTGTGTGCTATTTCCAGAAGTGTTTTCTAATTTGTAGGTGCATGTTAATATTTCAAGTTTGCTTTAATGTGCAATCTTTGATGTTTAGTGAGAATGAACACATTTCCATTTGTTTGTTTAAATGTAATTGTGTTCTTTCTTGTACAAATTGTTACATATTTTCAATTTTAATGCTAGGGCATTTTTGCCTTTTAAAATAAATTTTAATGAGAGATGATATTTTATAGAAATATTTGACATACTCAATATCAAATATTGTTCATAGTCTACTGGTTTCTTTATCAATTGAGTTTTTAATATATCATTTTAAGTTTTGCATATCTAAATTTGTCAATTTTTTCTTAGGATTTTGCTTGGTACTTTAGGCTTGAGAAAAATTATCATTTGTCTGCAGATATAATCAATATTTTAATTATTCTAATTTTTATGAATGTTAATTTTATAATTGTTGTTTTATAATATGTTTTAACATCTAACACAACTTAATTCTTCTAAGAGCAATACTTTGCTTTTCTTATATTTTAAAACCTGTGACACTTTTTTCAGTGTTTTTATAATATTCCAATTATTCTAAATGCTTTTCTAAAATTGATTTTGGAAATATTTTGTTATCTTCCCACCCCTCTCTATTGAGAGTTTGAATGCAATGGTAATACTTCTACAAATTAACTTTGAAGAAATATTAATCTCTTTATCAAGGTTTAAATTATAACTTATTAAAGTTTTTCTTTATATTTCCTACTTAACATTTTTCATTATAAAAGTTCTATGTAGCTTTTAATTAAGCTTTTTCATGAATACTTGCTAACTCTATTTTTCTTGAGAATAGATCTCTTTTATTATTATGCTTTAGCTTCCTTTTACGGGATATAAGACTTCGATGAACTTTTTGGATGTTCTATCTTTTCATTTTACTGTTATTTTATTATTTCTAATTGGTAATTTATCTCTAATAGCAGATTTATTCGGCTCTTTTAATGATGCAATTATTCTAATCGTGCATAATAATTTTTTCAGTTCCCAATATGATTTTTATATCTTACTTGAATCTTAATGATATTTATTATTATAAGTATATTAGAAAAACAGTAGTAGAAGAGACATCAATTAATTTGCCGGTCTTGTCCAATCTCCCTTTCTAACTGTTCTGCTTGCTAGCTCAGCACGATATGTGTGCTTCCGTAATGATTGATTGGATAAAAAATGGGCACACGCCTTAGGGAAAGCTGTTTCATCTGCCAGCCAGCAACCAGCAGATTAGGAGTCAGACAGGAGCTATAAGGTCATGTACTGTTGATACTGAGTTCCCACACACATGCACACTCACATGTATGACACACGTGTACACACACATACATGTGCACGCACACACCAACCCACAAAAGCCAATCCAAGAGAACATTCAGACTCGGAAAGAGCTGTTTTGTTATCTTTCAACTTCTTGTGAGAAGCAGTTTTCCCTTTAGGTTTTTCAATTAATTAATTAGTTAACTTTTTGAGGCAGGGTCTCTCTCTGTTGTCCAGGCTGGAGTGCAATGGTGCTATCGTGGCTCATTGCAGCCTTGACCTCCCAGGCTCAAGTGAGCTTCCTACCTCAGCCTCCCAGGTAGCTGGGACCACAGGCATGCACCACCACGCCTGGCTAATTTTTTAAAATTTATGATAGAAATGGGGTCTCAATATGTTGCTCAGGCTGATCGTGAACTCCTGGGCTCAAACGATCCTCCTGCTTCAGCCTCCCAAAGTGTTGGGATTATAGGCTGAGCCACTACACCTGGTCTCCCTTTAGGTTTTAGATTCTACTATAATAAACCCTCCTTTCTGGATCTATCTCTAGTGGGATTCTGTTTCTCAAAACCAAAAATTCTCTGACCAACACAATACTGATAATAGGTATCCTTACTCTTTTCTTGTGTTTAAAATGAATGCCACATATGTTTCAACTTTTGATTTAATATAAATAATTATAGTGAAGTAAAATTTTTTATTACTTTAAAAATATTGTTATAGGGTATAAAATTTTATTAGATGTATGTGTGTGGGGAAGATCTGTTGAAACTATCACATGCATAATTTCAATAGATGCCCACTAACACATGGATATTTTCTTATTTAATTTATATGTTGTATATTATATCCATAGATAACCAAATATATTAAACTATAACTTCAGCTTTTCTGGTATTTGGTTAAATAATCTTCTCATCACATGACACAATGATGAGAACACACAATATCTCAAAAGACAAAGACCAGCTGGGTGCCATGGCTCACACCTGTAATCCCAGCACTTTGGGAGGCCAAGGCGGGTGTATCATGAGGTCAGGAGATCGAGACCATCCTGGCTAACACGGTGAAACTCCATCTCTACTGAAAATACAAAAAATTAGCCAGGTGTGGTGGTGGGCGCCTGTAGTCCCAGCTACTCGGGAGGCTGAGGCAGGAGAATGGCGTGAACCCGGGAGGCGGAGCTTGCAGTGAGCCGAGATCCCACCACTGTACTCCATCCTGGGCAACAGAGTGAGACTCAGTCTCAAAAAAAAAAAAAAGACACAGACCATGACTTTCTTATTTTTTGCTGGGGGAGCACCACAAATTTATGAACAAAGATACATTTTAACAACTTTTTTTTTTTAGTATTACTGAGTAGCATAATGGTCCTGTTGATGGTTCCATCCCATCCCAAGGCTCTGACTGTCCCAGATTCTTAACTTTTCTTCTTATCAAAGCTAGTCTTTTTATAATTTAGGAATAGATTTCCGATAAATATCTGCTTATACCATGTCAGTCTGGAGTGCTGCTGAAAGATATTTTTCCTATCCCTATCCTTCCTAGCACTGCTAAGGGAGTGAGGTCAGACACCACCCAGTAACACAAATAGTGCCATCTTATGGCTCAGCTTCACCATCTTTGCAAAACATGTGTAATACTATACCATGGAATAGTATACCATGTATACCACTTACTAGTACCTGGTATAGTATTTTCATGGTATTATACTATAGCATGTATACCATTAATTTAATCTTTTTTCTCCAACCTTTTAATATGAATACATTCTAACATATAGGAAAGTTGAAAAAATAGTACAGTGGATAAGATGCTTAACACCTCTTCTGTTACCATGGCTTCTTCATTCTCAAGTTTTAAATTTTGACTCATCTATTAATTGGCTAGATTTTATTGTCATTAAGAAGGAATTTATGGATTTTTTTACTTTTTAATATTTATTTATGAGACAGAGTCTTGCTCTGTCACACAGGCTGGAGTGCAATGGCACAATCTCAGCTCACTGCAACCTCCACCTCCCGGGTTCAAGCAATTCTGCCTCAGCCTCCCAAGTAGCTGGAATTACAGGTGCACACCACCATACACAGCTGAATTTTGTATTTTTTTTTAGTAGAGACAGGGTTTCACCATGTTGGCCAGGCTGGTCTCAAACTCCTGACTTTTGATCTGCCTGCCTCGCCTTCCCAAAGTGCTGGGATTATAGGCGTGAGCCACCGCGCTCGGCCTCATGGATGTTTTTATTCCTTCGTTTCTTTTATGTTCAATAATGTCTACCTGATGCTTTCTATTTGAACAACCTCTTGGCTGGAGATAATTCTCTTGAGGGAACCATTTTTTTTCCCTTAGAGATTAATAGACATTATTCCATCATCACCTGGCATTCGTTGGTATGGTGAATAAATCTACGGCCAGCATGATTTTTTTCTTTTTGTGAGTGATGTGCATTATTTGTCTGGATGACTGTGTAATTGTTTATTCTTGATGTTACTTAGTCTACTAGATGGGTCTTGGTGTTGAAAATCCCCTATAACACTTGATATGTTCAATTATGATATGAGCTTTTGTTCAGGCTCATTGGTTGCTCTTTGAATTTTGGGATATATGTATATATATATCGTATTGTATAATACGATATATATATTGTATTACAACTTACAACATATTTTTTCAGTTTCACTTGTTGATTATCTCAGGGGTACCAATTCTTCTTTGGCTATATCATCTTTGTCCTCCGTGTAATTTAGTTCCTCTCTAATTGTTTAGATGTCTTTGTTTTTTAAATTTGCATTCATTATTTTTATGTTCAATTTTCCACATGTTAGTAGTTTGCTCTTTAGCAATGTCTATTCAGTTCCTTGCTAGTTCTAATACGTTTTTTAGTTCAGAAATGATGTTGATTTGAGCATCAATTTATTGCCTCAGCTAGGCAATTTCTCTTTTCATCTTATTCTATCCTTTTTACCATCTTACCGTATTCATTTAATAATTACATTGTTTCATAGCATAACACAGTGGTAGAGCACTTTCCCTCGTTCATTGAGTAATTTTTCCTTCTAGCATTGGTTCTTTGTCTTTTTGACATTCTGCTCCCTTTTCTACTCCCACCCTTTTGGCTGTCACATGTTTGCATTGTTGCCGTGCTATTTTTTTTCTTCTTGCTTATGACTTGGCAGTCCTGTGCTGATGTTCCATTTGATCTGATATAGAGCTGGGTGATTTCTTAACCCTCTTCCTGTCATATGAGAGTTTGTTTTCCTCTGTAAGCTACAGTTTGATAGTTAAGTCTTTTGCTTCTACCCATTTTTGAGTCACCTAAGGAGAAAATAGAGGATACGAAGAAAGGTCGGCTGAGGAGCTCTCTTTTAGGATATTTAGGATCTTTTGTGCCTTTGAGGTTTTATGTCACATACGTGTTCTGTAACACTTGGCTAGGAATCATATATTTTATTTCCGCTTGAAGGCAGGAAGGGCCTTGAGCTTTAGCTTGTTCTTCAATTGTACTTCAATACAGGATGTAGGTCTGTAGTTTCCATTTTCATCAGAGAGAGTTATGTACATTGTCTGCTTTCTCCATTTAACCTGCTTCACCCCAGGAACCACTCCATCATTCTTCTGTTAAGAGAGAAAATGATACAGATATATGTTCAGTCTGCTTCTGTTCAGGTTGAGGGTATTAACAACAAATTTCAGAACTTTGTAACCTCAGTGACACTCCTTCTGGGATAAGCTGAGGTCCACTAGGAGGGAACTGGTTTGGATGCCAGCTGTACTGCACCCCTCCCCTCCACTGAAGAATGCCCCCTCCCCTGTAACTTTCCTTCCACGATTTTGTTTAATTCTTTTTCCTTCTGTAGGTTGCTGTAGCTCTTCTTTGCTCACTTGCTAGGTGTCAGGGGAGGCGAGTTCTGTGTTGCACTTTAAATTTATTATGTTCATTCAGAAACCCTGCTAAACACCTTAATAGCAATGCTGGGAGGAGAATATTAGCATGCCCAGGCAGCAAAGGAACAACAAAGCCCAGGGTTGTTAAGTGATGTGCTTATGGCCGCATAAATTAGTATGTGGAAGATTCAGAAAGCAGGCCCATTTTTTTCCATTCCAGACCATAGCTTTTTTTTTTTTTTTTTTTTTTTTTTTTTTTTTTTTTTTTTTTGGAGACTGAATCTCCGTCACCCAGGCTGGAGTGTGCAGTGGTGCGATCTTGGCTCACTGCAACCTCTGCCTCCCGGGTTCAAGTGATTTTTGTGCCTCAGCCTCCTGAGTAGCAGGAATTACAGGAGCCTGCCACCACACCCTGCTCAGTTTTGTAATTTTAATAAAGACAGGGTTTCACTATGTTGGCCAGGCTGGTCTTGAACTACTGACCTCAAATGATCCCCCCAACTCAGCCACCCAAAGTTCTGGGATTACAGGCGTGAGCCACTGCACCCAACCCAGACCATAGCTTTTTGTATTACAGTCCCAAATACAAGTTAATTATTTCATCAATTAAACAAAAATATACACATATATATTATATAATGTATATACATATATACACATATGTATATATTATATTGTATATATGTATATATAAACATTTTATATATATGTATTGTATACATATATTTTATATATACATATGTGTGTGTGTGTGTGTATGTATAGTTCTACAGTCCTTGACGTATTTTGAAAATTCCAAAATTGGCTGGGTGCGGTGGCTCACATCTGTAATCCCAGCACTTTGGGAGGTTGAGGCGTGCTGATCATCTGAGGCCGGGAGTTCGAGACCAGGCTGACCAACATGGAGAAACCCTGTGTCTACTAAAAATACAAAATTGCCTGGGCGTGGTGGCGCATGCCTGTAATCCCAGCTACTTGGGAGGCTGAGGCAGGACAATCATTTGAACTCAGGAGGTGGAGATTGTGATGAACCAAGATCATACCATTGCACTCCAGCCTGGGCAACAAGAGCGAAACTCCGTCTCAAAAAAAAAAAAAAAAAGAAAATTCCAAAATGAAGGGTTATTTGGGAAAAATCTATAAGCTTACCTTTGTTCAATAGACACATTCATGAACAGCTGTGTGTAAAGTTATGTCTAGATAGAATAATATTTAAAATGCATAATTGTGTACACTATTTTAAATAACCTTGGATAAGATATTCCAAAATTTAAGGAAAATTGTAGTAATTTGATTTTTTAAATATACACATTTTAGTTTTGTGTGTGTGCATGTTTAGAGTGAAGCACACTCATATAAGAAGTTATTGGCTGAGCATGGTGGCTCATGCCTGTAATCCTAGCACTTTGGGAGGCTGAGGCTGGTGGATCATGAGGTCAGGAGTTCGAGACCAGCCTGGTCAACCTGGTGAAACCCCCCTCTCTACTAAAAATACAAAAATTAGCTGGGTATGGTGGCACATGCCTGTAATCCAAACTTACTCGGGACACTGAGTCAGGAGAATCACTTGAACTTGGGAGGTGAAGGTTGCAGTGAGCCAAGATCATGCCACTGCACTCCAGCCTGGGCGACAGAGTGAGACTCCATCTCGGAAAAAAAAAAAAAGAAGCTGTCAATATCAAGAGGCTTTGTAAAACCTCCTTTGAAGGCATTTAAATGATAATTTTTTTTTTTTTTTTTTTTTTGAGACAGGGTCTCATTCTGTCGCCCAGGCTGGAGTGCAGTGGCGCAATCTCGGCTCACTGGAGCCTATACCTCCCGGGTTCAAGTGATTCTCTTGCCTCAGCCTCCCGAGTAGCTGGGGCTACAGGTATGCACCACCACGCCTGGCTAAGTTTTGTATTTTCAGTAGAGACGGGGTTTCACCATGTTGGCCAGGCTGGTCTTGAACTCCTGACCTCAAGTGATCCGCCCTCCTCAGCCTCCCAAAGTACTGGGACAACAGGCGTGAGCCACCGCACCTGTCCTGTTTTTCATTTTTATTTTTTTACCTAAGCTAGGGTGTTTTGTTTTTGTTTATTTTGATCTGTACTTGCTGTCCCTGGGTATAATGTGTAGAGGGTTCTGTGTTAGGGCCTGAGTCTTATTTGTATACCCATCGCTCCAATTTTCTGATTCAGTGGTTCTTATCCTACCCTGTACACAAATATTGCCTAGGATGTTTGTTAAAATATAGCTGGGACCCAATTAGAAAGTCTGACTCAAAAGTATTGGGGTAGGACTTAGGAGTCTGCATTTTAACAAGATCTCCATTTCCTTTTAAGGAAGATAGTCCATTGACTACAATTTTAGAAACACTGCTTTAGATCATTTAATAGTTGAGATTTGGTGTATCAAGGGGCATTTCCCCAGCTTGGTTATCAGAGATGGAAGTATTCCTCATGTCTCACAATAGCCCTAAAGAATAGAATACCTGATATAAAATGGTGCTCTTAGTCACATAGAAAATAATGTGGAATTTAAGATAGTAATGTTAGGGGTAGACATTTGAATAAATAATTTTTGCCGAATTAGCTTTCAATGGTTAGCTTATGATAGAAAATGTGCAAAGGCAGATATTAGAATTTTACAATCCTTCTGATTGAAAATAGTAATTTTTAATTTTTTTTCTGTTCTATTTAGACCTTTAATGGCCTGGGTGATATCCACCTACCTCAGTGAGGACAGTTTTTTTTACTCAGTCTACTGAGTCAAATGCTAATCTCTTCCAGAAAGACCCTCACAAATACACCCAGAAATAGTGTTTTACTAACTATCTGGGCATCCCTAAGCCCAGTCAAGTTGACATATAAAATTAACCATCACACAGGAGGCCATTTAAAAGTTGTGAGGCTCAATTACGATAATCCATGTACAAGCTTTCTGAAATGCGTAAGTTATGATACATTTGAAAAGTGTAACATCACTGATGCTCCTTGCCATAAACTTAGGCAATATGAAACAATCTTGCTCTTAGAACCACTTCAAATGATTGGTAAATTGGGGTCACTTATGGTAATTTTATTTATAATCTTTAATCTTGTATATCTACATCTCTTTTCTCCTCTTCCTTCTCTTACATTCAGTAAATCTAAGGCTGCTTTGTTTCTGTGCCCTCTCTTACCTATTGGCAATGTCTATAAAGACACAGCTCACCTCTTTCTTCTCTTCTGGGAAATATTATTAGCCATTATGCTTTCAGCCCACATTTGTTCACTTATTATTTCCCTGTGTAGACCCTACAAAATGGGAACCAGATCTTTTTCTATAGTTTTAGATAAAGGTAGTCTGGCAGTTTTCTAGAGAAATTCATTATTAGAAATTTATTCTAATGGGAACCCATTTTTGGCTTACTCTGTTGGTTGCTTTGACCTCTGTTTTTCCTTGCAGAGCTCGACTTATTAATATCATTTAGGAGCACTGGGAAACATCATTCTGCATATTTATCAGGCAATTCATACACACATCCCTACAGTTCAGTGTATAGAGCTTCTCTGTTTTGGACTTAAACTGAAAGATTTTAATGATTGGTCGTATTGGCCCAGCTCCTAATATGCAGATGAATCATTGTGTCTGCACTGCGGAGTGTTGGCCATCTTTTTACTTCTGCTTTTCTTAAGTAGATACAAATATTGAGGGGATCCTAAAGAAGGACAGGAAGAGTACCAGCATTTTTTTTTTTTCTAAATCTGCCACTAAAGTCCCTTTGGATTGGATTTTAGATAGTCATGGCATTTGAATAACCTGCATTTATTAATCTCTGGAAATAAGTGAAAAACTAGAAAAGGCTGAATGTACAATCAATATAATGCAATACTGGGGCCTAACAAAGTGGATAAATGATATTTATCAGCAGGGGACTGCTGTTTAATTCACAGGCACAAATGCCCACATTCATCTGTGACACTGAATCAGTTTTCTTATGAGTGTTGTCTTCCCTCAGGTTTCTTTCTCTTACTCTTCTCTCCTTGCTCAAATTTCAGAGTTGTCATCCACAATTCTGGGAAAGGTGATGTTTCACTTGCTTCATTCAGTAAAGATGGGGTTTAGGGGGGTGACACAAGGTATGGCTACAAATGTCTAATGCTGGTATTATATCCTTTATCCAGTATGCTGGGGAGAAAGTATAATCATTTTGCTTTACTTCATAGCTATCTGGTTCATTAAATCCCATGAGTCTTGGTAAATTATGAAGCAATTATTGATTTTGTTGTGGTCAACATCAAGATATACATTGATTTTCCCACCAGTCAATAGTTTCCAGAGGCGTAATAAATATTGATGTTTGCTGAACATGTGTGTTAATGTCAGTGTGTATATGTACTTAGATCTCTACACTCAGATATTTATTTTATACTCTTTCTGAACGTTTTTGTAAAAAACTATTTTCTCCCAAAGATCCTATTATTTTTTGGCTGATTTATTCAGTTCTTCCTTTTTGCTTTACATTTTTAATCTCATTTATTCTTCCCCGGATTGATAATGGAAAGGAAAACTAAGGCTTTGGAAGAAGTCTATTTGCCTTTAATGAACCGGTTGGGGGTGAGTCTTCCTGATGAGATTGTGATTAATTGCAAAGTGAGTGTTACTTCCTGTCTCCATCCTGTCGGTTTGATAGAATGACAAAAAAAGTTGAAGACTTTCACTCTCCATTCCAGCATCTACCAGACCAACATAACTCAGTAAGCACATCTGAGAATCCCCCTCATTTACTCCCAGTACTTTTTTCAATTATGTGGAACATAGACGAACAGGTCAAACTTGGATTTAGACAAAGTTAAATGATCAACTACATGATGCAATTTAATGGGCACAAAAATAAAAAAAAAACCTCTTACTGTCTTACATAATAGCCTAAAGTCTACCAGTAGGAATTTATTATAAATATCCTCTTAGAAAATTCAGATTGCTCCTGAGTAAATTAGAATATCAGGAAACTCACCCTTAGCTATCTATTGAACACATACTAGATATCTAGTTCTTTGCTATCATTTTGAGTTGGCACTTTACTTGGTTGACTCCGTGGTTCTTTAGTCTTTATCTGCACTCCACGTTTCTTTAAGCTAGCTGATGTTTCTCATATATTAATTGGCTTCTTCGACCAGTGAGGCAAATGAATTAGTACTCATTTCATCAGTGAGTTTTTTCTTTTCATCTAGAAAAATGCATTCCATCTAGGAAATGGGGGATTTGATGGCATGTGAGAAAGGTGAGAAGAAAGGAATACATTTAAAGTACAGCAAATTGCCATCCTATACATGCATATGTGCATGCCCTCTGGTATATACGTATCAGATGCTAGGTGGTAAGCAATAATTTGCCATGAAGCAGTTTGGTAGGGGTGAACTTCTCAGAGTAATTTCAAGCCAGTTATTGACTCCCAATAACAACTTAGCATTCTGATTCCCAGAGGATAATGTGGTCAAGAAAAGAGAAAGATAACGCATACATGACAAAATCAACCTCCCTCATTAAAACAATTTCCCTAATCAGTGCTTCAGAGCATTCCATGTAGTGGCAGGGGAAAAAGTGCAGTACAGAAAAAAACTGGTTCTTGCAAAAGAGAGATAGCTTTGATGTGACAGAGACAGTGTGACAATAACCAAGTCCACTTTTGTGTAATACTGATCTGCCAATGCTTTGTATAGTGCTTAAGACCCATGTGGAGAAAATAGCAGTTCACATTCTGTTGATGCATATTTAAAGCTAAGAACTTAAAAATGAGATTTTATGTTTGAATTGTTTTTGTTGCTATACTTTTGAGCCAGTGTGATTCTTTATAAAATGCATCAACATGATTTTCAAACATTACATGGGGATAAAAGAAAAGCCATTCTAAAGTTAAACATATAGATTTTTGCGAAGCTTATATAGTCAAGGTAGCCTTTTTACTTTTGACTTCTTAATATAAAGAGGAATTATGTTGAAAGCAGTTCATGTGGAAGCAAAGTATTGTTCCTGCAGAATACAGGAATAGATGGACAATTTGTGAATGGCTCCTTTTTTCTTCCCCTTTCATGCTATGTAAAAATCTGGATTATAAAACATATCTGTACAAGGGCCTTTTTTTTTTTTTTTTCTGAAAGCCCACATGGATCTGGAGGAGATGTAACATCAAAATGTTTTGTTGTCTCTCCTGCAGGGACCCCATGGGGACCATTTTTTTCATGGCTACAGACTCAGTTTGACTTGGGTCTGGAATGGCCTTGGTGTTTCGAGGAAGGAGACAAGCAGTTCTTGCCTTTCACGTGAATTGTCCATCATTAATCCCATATTTAACGGCTCCTGGCGGAGCTGTACTCCATTCCTTGCTGTGACATCCCAGGAAATGTTCCTACTGGCTCCTGGAAAATTGTGAGGAAAATTAAGTTTGATTTGGATACCCAAAGCATCCACTGTGTACCATTTCATTCCTCACCTCAACAATCCCTCTTTCGTGGCTCATGGTCTTATGTTCTTATGTATTACACAAATATCATTATATGTTCATATATTTTACCTTATATTTTCATTTATTAAGAGTAAGGTTTTGATATGAGTACTATAAATATGAGCCAGTATATGGTTATTAATAATTAAAACAATATTATTTATACATTTATTATGCAATGAAAACTTGTTCCTTATATAAGAGAAATTTTAGGAATAGCAGCAAATGGGGAGATACATTCGGTACAAGGACTTTAATAGTGACACTGAAGTGACTGGTTTCAGCAGCCACTTTGGCCTATATGGCCTTGCCTTGAGACCTCTAGAAATGGCATCATTAGACCTTCTCCTTTCTGAGTTCTTTCCTTCATAAGTTATGTACCTGATAAGGACTTTATGCATCAGAAAGTATGGCATAGTATAGAACAATACAGGCAGTATGGCACAGTGGAAGGAACTCAGGGCTAGTTGTCAAGATATTTGGGTTCTTCTGCATGCTTAATGCTAGTTTTATGATTTGGAAAAATCACATCGCCTACCTGGACATTGGTGTCTACATCTGTGGGATGATGATGATGATGATGACAGTTAAGTGCTTAACAATAATGAACTCATTTAATCTTTGCAACATCCTAATGAAGTAGATGCCATTTTTCTCATTTTACAGATGAGGATGCTAAGCCATAAAAAGGTTAAATCTATTGCTTAAGTTCACTCAGCAAAGACAGGGTTAAGGTTATGTCTTCCTGTCCTGGGCTCCTGCTCTTCTTCTTGACAGTGGCTAAAGTTCCTAAAGTCTCAGATTCTATTTTAATGAAAACTTGCATCGGTGAAGACACAGATAAAACACAGTTCTGGAACAATGTATTCCAATGGATTTGAAAGCCATTCAATAATCATGACCATAACTTAATAGTTTGTTTCAAAAATACATACCTGTCTATCATCTCTCTCTCTCTCTCTCTCTCTCTCTCTCTCTCACATCTATTTTAAATGTAAACCCAGGAATCAATGTGGTCAAGCTGCTCTCAAAATTCTAATACCTAGAATTAATGACTAATGGCTTCTAATAGAAATGAATAATTATAGACCATTGCTAACCACCACTGAGAAGTATAATAGCTAATCATTTCTCTCTAATGGCTGTTTGTGTCACAAACAGAAATTTTATCTAAGAAGAGAGAGAAAACAACAACAAATGACAGGGTCTTGCTCCGTAACTCAGGCTGGGGTGCAGTGGTGCAGTCATAGCTCACTGTAACCTTGAACTCCCGGGCTCAGGCAATCCTTCCGCCTCAGCCTCCTGAGTAGCTAGGTCTTCAGGTGTGGGCCACCATACCCCGATAATTAAAAAAAATTTTTTTCTTGTAGAGACAAGGTCTCGCTATGTTGCTGAGGTTGGCCTTGAACTCCTGGGCTCAAGCAATCTTCCCACCTTGGCCTCCTGAGTTGCTGGGATTTCAGTTAACTTATCAAAACAGTAATGCTATGTCATAATATCACATAGTTTTGAAACCGTTTTCTGTGGGAAGTGCTTTGTAGATTTCCTCTCATTCATTCTTTTGCTATCTGTATTTTTAATATATTATTTATAAATTTGATCTTGTTTGTTCCTATGTCATCTCTATTGTAGGACTTACCATCATATAATCTAGTAGTAAGTTTTATGAGAGCTCTCCATGCCCCGTAGTCTCATTGAACCAACCATCTCTGTTTCTTCAGCACCTCATGGAGCTGAATGTTTCTTTTTACACTGTGAATAAAGGGACAGGTGAGTTGTTGATATGTTCTCCGATTTTAGGGAATGGAGAATCTGGGTTCATACAGTGAAGGCTTTCATGACAGCCTGGTCTGCTTACTGAAAGCTTCAGCTTTCTTTTAATGCTTAGTGTATAGATGTGATAAAATCACTCACAGAAACAATGATTCGTCTTCCTAGACACATCTGTAGGAGTTCCTTGAAAGACAGTGGATCTAGTCCTAAATACTTTATCTTCACCCCTTCAATGAGTAATCAACTTCACTCCATCCAGAAGTTGGGTAGTTAGGAACTTGAAAACAATCTAAGAAACTTTTGCAGTTTCAGGCTTAAATGATAGTGTATGTAAATGTACATGTTTCTGTCACATCATAGAAATTAAATCCAGGAGCCAAAGAAGCCTTTGTTAATTTTCCTAGAAAGAGAAGCAAGGGGGAAAAAAAGGGTGAGTCTATCCAGAAAACCGCTAAGTGATCTGTGGCTAGCAGGGCATCCCACAATTATAAACATTTTTTTGAAATTATCTAGGCAGTATCATAGGTCTTATTTCATAACATCTCAAACTAATATCAAAGAGAAAAAAAAAGCTTCTAACTTATTCCTTTGAAATATAATCGATGGCCATAAGTCCCAGTAGGCTTACCAGATTCTTCCTTGGGAGCAGGAAGTAAATATGAAAACAGACCAAGACTAAAGTGATACCAACATGGAACTTCAGTCTGTTCAAATAGGAAGATGGGCCAGGACCCATCTTAGAGTTGTGGTGTCCAGTATGGTAGCCATGAACTCCATTTGGCTCTTTAAATTAATGAAAATGATAAATAATTTAAAAACTGGTTTCTCCCTCACACCAGCCACAGTTCAAGTGGTCAGTAGCCACATGTGGCTGGTGGACATCATATTGGAGAGTGCAGATTATTATACAATGTTGTATGTATGCATTATTGTTATCGTGGAAAGTTCTTTTGGACAGGACTGGCTTAGAGTCGGAGCTTTCACTGTTAGAAAGTGACCACTCTAACTGATTAGAAAGCAAGGGGTCACTAGCAGCATTGGTTAGTTAGATTGAAGGTCAATAACTACAGTTTAGCTAGGTTTAGAAATACAAGCAGAACATGATCTGGATAATAACTCTTTGCTGCTTAATTGCTAACCAAAAACAGCCAGATAGTGACCGTTTTGGAGGTGAAGGGGATGGGAGATTAGATTTGCTTGTCTTTCATATGAAACCACTCTTGACTTTGATGTGAAGTTTAAAGATTTGATCCCTTCCTAGGTCTTCTGCATCCTATTTTAATATGCTACCACTTACTTTAGAAATTCTCATATCTGGATTTTATGATGATTGGTCTGGTGCTCCACAGACCTCACCAGAAACTTTAACGCTATGTGCCTTGGGCTTTCTTGCTGGAAAATATCCTGTGTAGAACACTCTGTCTGCCTCTAGGTAAGTGTCATTTTCGGGGAGGGAATCTCCCTGAGGACTTCTGCCATTTCAGATGAGAAAGCCCAGAATTATTCTTACAGCATAAGATGCCGCACCGTGGTTATGATATGAATATAAGAAATGACTTAGAGGAGATGGGGGGGTGCTGCTGCAAATATACATTCAATTGCTTGAATAAAAATCAAGGCAAGAAAGGTGGGCTTAAATTATAGAAAGGAAAATGTGGGGTGGATTTCTGAAAAATGTGAGTGGCTTGTAGAATTTCGCCCTGGGAAGTTTTTAATCAGAAAAATTGAATACTTGATGAACATCTCTTACCTGGTCAATTGCAACTATCTTCCAAATAGACTTTTTGTCCTTAGCATTCACCATGACTGCCTCTTCCCCACCTCACACACACACAACAGATATGTCCATGTTCTAATCCTTGGAAGGTGTGAATGTGACCTTATTTGGAAAAGATGTTTTGCACATATAATTAAGCTCAGAATGCTGAGATGAGATCATCCTGAATTACTTGAGTGGGCCCTAAATCCAATGGCAAGTGTCCCTGAAAGAAACAGAAGAGGAGAAGACACGCATAGGAGAAAAGGTGAGATGAAGATGAGGGCAGAGACTGGCATAATGTGGCCATGAGCCAAAGAAACTGGCAACCTCCAGAAGCTGGAAGAGACAGACGATGGATTCTTCCCTATATGTCCCTGCTAGCACCTTGATTTCAGACTTCTGGCTCAGATCTTTGACTTCCAGAACTGTGAGAAAATAAATTTCTGTTGTTTTAAGCCACCAAGTTCATGGGAATTTGCTATGGCAGCCATGAGGCATAAATACAGATACCCTCTGATATATCCTCCAAGTCACTTCTAGAATGACCCATTTAAGACATAAACATTATGCACAGCATAAAGTCCAAGTCTCTTAGGAGAGCTTCCAAGGACCCCTTGATCTGGCCTCTGGCTTCTTCTCTCAGTACACAGCTCTCCGGCACCCCCATAACATTTAATAAGACTAGAGTCCCTTATTACCTGGATATACTGTCTGTTTTACCCCACTGTATCTTTGAACTTGCAGTTCTCATCGTCTGTGATGTCCTTTTGAGGCTTGTTCATCCATGGTACCTTTTTTTTTTTTTTTTTTGGAGATGGAGTCTTGCTCTGTTGCCCAGGCTGGAGCGCAATGGTGTGATTTCAGCTCACTGGAACCTCTGCCTCCTGGGTTCAAGCGATTCTTTGCTTCAGCCTCCTGAGTAGCTAGGACTAGAGGCACGTGCCACCACACCCAGCTAATTTTTGTATTTTTAGTAGAGACGGGGTTTCGCCATATTGGCCAGGCTGGTCTGGAACTCCTGACCTTGTGATTCGCCCGCCTCAGCTTCTCAAAGTGCTGGGATTACAGGCGTGAGCCACCGCGCCCGGCCCATGGTAACTCTTGATCATCTTTCAGTGTCCCACTCAGTGTCCCTGTCTGTGAAGACATGTTAGCCGACTTCCCTCTCTCACCCCCTTTTTCTCTGTGTCATCTCTACATCTTGAGTATGTTCATTGTGACACAGTGCTTTCTTACATCCGTCCATTCAACAACTTAGAACATTAAATTAATTTTTAGTAGGTAAGATGTTTATGTTTCAAAAATACAATGATAAAAATGGTATCCATGGAGAAGTCTTATTCCTATCCATTTTTTTTCTTTCTTTTCCCTACAGGTAATCATTTAAAATTTTTTTTAACTTCCACAGTTTCTTTATGCAAATACATAAATTTTCATTATACAAAGGCAGTGTACTACATATATTGTTATGAACTTTACTTTTTTCCATTTTTCTATGTCATTACATAAAGATCTCCCCCATTCCTTTTTTTGTTTTGTTTTGTTTTGTTTTTGTTTTCTGAGACGGAGTCTCACTCTCCCTGCACTCGCTGGAGTGCAGTGATGCGATCTCAGCTCACTGCAAGCTCTGCCTCCCGGGTTCACACCATTCTCCTGCCTCAGCCTCCCAAGTAGCCTGAACTACAGGCACCTGCCAACATGCTCAGCTAATTTTTTTTTTTTTTTTTTTTTTGTATTTTTAGTAGAGACGGGGTTTCACTGTGTTAGCCAGGATGGTCTCGATCTCCTGATCTCGTGATCTGCCCGCCTTGGCCTCCCAAAGTGTTGAGATTACAGGCGTGAGCCACCGCGCCCGGCCTCCCCCATTCCTTTTTTATGGTTTCATAGTATTCCATCATATACATGGTCCTAGATAATTTAACTAATTCTCAATTGTTGAACCGCTGAATTGTTTTCATTATTTGTTATTATAAAAAATGCTTTAATGAAAAATTTTGTACATGCATTATTTCATATGTATGAAAGCATAGGTAGATTTCGAAAAGTTGGATTTCTGGGCCAAAGGGCAAATGTTACTGTCACTGTGCTAGACATTGCCAGATTTTCCTCCATAAGCATTGAACCATTTCATATGAGACAGCCCATGGGCATACTCAGCAACACAATGTTGTATATTTTGTTTTTTTGCCAATATGGTTGACAAGTGTCATAGTTTTCTATCGCTGAATAACAAATAATCATAAACTCAGCCGCTTAAAGCAACATACATTTAGTATCTCACAGTTTCTGTGGTTCAGGAACCCAAGCACAACTTAGCTGCATCCTCTTCTTAGGGTCTCAGGAGCTGCAATCAAAATGTGGGTTGTGACTGTGGTCTCACCTGAGGCTGAGAGTTCTCTTCCAAACTCATGTGATTGTTGGCAAAAGTCAGTTCCTTATGGTTGTAAGAATGAGGCCCTCAGCAATGAGAGGCTGTCTGCAGTTCCTGGGCACATGAGCCTCCCCATAGACAGTTCACATCACAGCAACTGGCTTCCACAAGGCTAGCAGGAAAGTCCCTTGCTATGGTCTGTTAAAGTGGTGGAGTCTCATACCATGTAACCTAATCACGGGAGTGTCATCCCAGCACATTTGCCAAACAACAAAACCTAGTCCAGGGGGTAACACCCTATCACTGTTGTCATATTCTATTGATTAGAAGCAAATCACAGGTCCTGGCCACACCAAGGAGAGGGGATTGTACAGGCCCTAACACCAGGGAGTGGAGGTTGGCTATCATAAGATTCTTCCCATCACTGTGAGAAAATAAAAATCCTTTCTTTTTATTATGAGTATTTTCATATATTTAATTACCACCTGTGTTTTTTCATAGTGAACTGTCTGTTCATATTCTTTGTTTATATTTCCATCCAATTTTTACTTTTCTTCTACATTTCTATGTGACATGAATTGCAAATATTTTCTTCCGTTTTGCACTTATGATATTTTTGAATGCAAAGTTTACGAACTTACCAATCTTTTCTTTTGACTTCTCATTTTTGAGTCATAGCTGTAAACGTCTCTTCCATGCTAAGTATATAAAGAAATTAAACTGTGTTACAATTTTTTTACATCTTAAATCCTAAATCCCATTGGCAATATTTATTTGAATATGGTATGATATATGAATCTAACAGTATCATTTTTGAGAAGGCTATTTGGTTGTTCCAACATTGTATATTAAAGTTCATCTTTACCACCACAGAATGAGTATCACCTTTATCATATACTAAATTCCCATATAAAGTAGATTTTATTTCTGGAATTTATCTTCCCTTCTTTAGTATATTTACATATGTCTCCATATGATATTGTTTTAATTATTGAAGTTTTGTTATGTATTCATTGGCTTCTAAGACTTCTATTCTGGAGATTTCCTCATTACTATTACTAGTTTATTTTCCACATGACCTTTAGAATTAGCTTATCTAATTCTAGAACAAAATTTCTTTTTCAGTATTCTTATTAATATTGTTAAATTTATGAATTAGCTTAGAAAGAATTGGCATCTTTACCATACTAAGTTTTGGTGCATTTACAAACTTGGTGTCTTTGTTTTTCAGATATATACTAATTTTTCTTCCCTCATATTGTTTTGCATATTTATTTTTATTTTTATTTTTTGAGATGGAGTCTCACTCTGTCACCCAGGCTGGAGTGCAGTGGCACGATCTTGGCTCACTGCAACCTCCGCCTCCCATGCTCAAGTGATTCTCCTGCCTCAGCCTCCCAAGTAGCTGGGATTACAGGCACATGCCACCATATCCAGCTAATTTTTGTATTTTTAGTAGAGATGGGGTTTCACCATGTTGGCCTGGCTGGTCTTGAACTCTTGACCTCAGATGATCCACCTGCCTGGGCCTCCCAAAGTGCTGAGATTACAGGTGTGAGCCACCATGTCCGGCCACATATTTCTTATTAGGTTTATTCTTTGGTATTTTGTGCTTTATAGATTTATTGCTTTGGCCATTATACATGACTCTTTTCCATTACATCTTCTACACGTTGTTGTTTGTATAACGTGAAAACTATTGCTTTCTATAAATTTTATATATGCATACATTCTCACTTAGAAAACATTTATTGGGTCTCTACCATATGATGGGCTTCTGTACTAGCACTGAGCTCACAGTCACAAAATAGCCATGGTCCTTCCCCACAATGAACAAATGGCCTAGTAAAGAAGGCAGAAAGTAAACATGTAAGCAAACTAATTTATAATTACTATTTGAATAAATGCTATGAAGATAATAAGGAGTGTTCAGTCATACAGAATAATTATTTAAGTGTATCTTCTTACCCACTTAGAGTCTTCGAGGGTTTGGTCCATAACTTATTTATCTTTGGGTCCTCAGAGCCTCGCACAATGCCCAGGAAATAAAGCCACCAAATATTTATTGAACACAATGGAACCAAATTTGCTCTGAGCTCAGGGCCAATGTTTTAAGTCCTTTAGCCACAATGATCATGCAGTCCAATTTTTCAACCAAATTTATATTTTAAATATTGTGTTTCTATAAATATATTATTCCAGTACTGGCCTAAGTATTTGTTTGGAAAATGGCCACTAGAGTTATAGCTTTCACCTAAAGTGGCCTTCCATGTCTCTGGCCCATGAGCAGAGTGGGCTTTTAATCCTTAGCCTGAGTGTTTCAGAGACAAGTTAGCTGAAAGGGATGCTCCCTTTGTAAATTTTTGACTAAGGTGTCAAAGTTAAACTTAGGGTATTGAGGCTAGCTGGAGCTTATCTGTTCTTCCAGTCCAAGGTGTTAAGATTTACATCTTTAATAACAGTAGGAAAGCAAGAGAAGACTGTAGTGGAAAAAATTTTACTTTTATGTACAGGCTTTCATTGTTTCACTTTCCCTCTCCAAGTGTTAATAAAAGGTAAGTAAAGAATTTAGGGATTATTCTGTGAATTTTTATTTATTTTTAGCCTATGTAGCTCTGGAGCGAATTTAGATCAGCTTACAGGAATATATAAAATGCAGCCAAATTAAATACACTGGAAGAAGGTGAGAAAGAAATGGGGCACGAAACAAAGTTGGAGACATTTGATAGACTTGCTGTGAGAAGGCTCAGGTTTTGGCTCTTATCAGTTAGAAAACATATTGAGCATAAGCACAATTTATAGTTCAATTAAGATTTTAAAAAATTCCTAGTAATGGCAAAAATATATGTGGTGCTTACTCTGTCCTGGGCATCATTTTAAGCTTTTTAAATGAATTAATTTAATCCTTGCAACAACCTGATGAGATGAGTCCTAATACTATTCTGTCTTACAGGAGAAGAGCAACTATTACTAATATTGAGATAAGGGAGAAAATTATTCAGAGGATTTTCATAAAGACGATGCTGTGCAATAGAATGAGTAGCATTCTCCAGTGTTTATACTCTGGCACTGCAGTGAATCTCACATGTCTGCCTTTATATTATGTAACATAATCCTGAAACTGTCATCTCCTCACATTTGCCACACAACATAACCTAATCAAGGAGTAATATCCTATTACTGTTGTCATATTCTATTGGTTGGAAGCAAGCTGCAGGTCCCAGCCACTCTCAAGGGGAGGAGATTATACAGGGCCTAACACTAGAGGGTGGCATCTCTTGATCTAATGGCCTCATGCCAAGTTCAGAATGAGTCTACAGTGGCCAATGTGATAAACGTAGCTCTGCCGATATAACTTCATTCAGAGGTAGATTTCAGGGTAACTAGAGGAATGTGCTATTTGAATATACTTTAGTTAATTCTCTTTCTTCTTTTTTTTTTTTTGAGACAGGGTCTTTCTCTCTCACTCAGGCTGGAGTGCAGTGGTGCAGTCACGGCTCAGTGTAGCCTTGACCTTCCAGGCTCAAGCGATCCTCCTACCGCAGCCTCCTGAGTAGCTGGGACTGCAGGCATGCACCACCACATCCAGCTAATTTGAAAAATTATTTGTAGAGATGAGGTCTCACTATGTTGCCCAGGGTGGTCTTGAACTCCCAAGCTCGTGATCCTCTTGCCTTGGCCTCCTAAAGTGCCAGGATTACAGGTGTGAGCCACCACTCCCAGGCCCTTTAGTCAATTCTTTGAAAATATTACATCTTCTAATTAAGTGACAGGTAGAAATGGAAGTGATGGCTTGGAGATGGTTTCAAACTTTGAATTAAAAATGATGAATGAGATGCTAATGAGTACTCAGGCGGTTCTTGGCCTGTACTCACAACTAAGTAACCTTCCTTTTCCTGTTTGTGACCGTGTCAGATGGGTGAAATAAGGTGAATCAGTTAGGTTATGTTATGCTATGTTGTGGTAACAAATACATCTCTGAAGTGCATTGATTTTGCACCAAAAAATGCTCGTTTTCTTCTCATATAAGGCCTAGTTGTGTCTAATAGCTTTCTTTGATTAGTAGTCATGCCACTTAGAGCAAATGGTCTCCAAGGTTGATTAGTAGTCATGCCACTTAGAGCAAATGGTCTCCAAGGTCAATGTAGCAGAGGAAAAAAACAGCCTTGGAGAAGGCATACCCACTCAGACCTTCCTCAAATTGGAACTGGCATATTACTTCCGTTTGTGTTCCATGGAGAAGAGTTAGTCACGTGACACCACTGCTCCAATGCATGGGGTTGGGAAACCTGGAGAAGTGCATGGATATTTAGTGAGTGCTGGTCATCTGTGCTGCATAAGGACTAGGCTCTTCTTATATCTACTGGGAATTTCTCTCCTGCTACCTTTCTCTTTCTTCTTAACCCTTTAGACCTCTTGCTTTATGAAATCATATCCTTATGGTACCAGATTTCCCCTATTCAGACAATTCAGTCTTGACTAGAGGAGGCGTCTCTGAGGGTGGGTGAAGTGGCAGAAAAGTAGAAAGGGGAGGGAAAAGGAAAGAAATAGTTCCTTAGTTGTCACTTCTCATTTCTCTACTGCTGCTGGTTTCTTTGCTGCTCCATTTCTTACGGCCCAGCTCTTGCCGATGGTTGCAAGTTGGAAGGAGATTGAAGAGCGGAGAGAATCTACTCTGCTATTTATGCTAAGGGACCTCTGCTATTTTTCCTCCTTCACCTCCCTTTCCTTTCCTTTTATTTAATGAACTCCTTTTTTTTTTTTTTTTGACAGAGTTTTGCTCTTGTTGCTAAGGCTGGAGTGCAATGGTGCAATCTCGGCTCATTGCAACCTCCACCTCCTGGGTTCAAGCGATTCTCCTGCCTCAGCCTCCCAGATAGCTTGGATTACAGGCACCCACCACCACACCTAGCTAAGTTTTTGTATTTTTTGTAGAGACGGGATTTCACCATGTTGGCCGGGCTGCTCTTGAACTCCTGTCCTCAGGTGATCCGCCCGCCTTGGCCTCCCAAAGTGCTCAGATTACATGCATGAGCCACCGCACCCTAAACTCCTATTCTACAAAGACATTTTAACATGCTTTGTGAGCCAAACACAAGCAGGGTTTGGGTATCGAGAAATGCATAGTAGAAGGCATCAGTGCTCCAAGAACTCTTGGTCACTGGTCAACACCAACAACTGTAAAGTGGTAGAGTGCAAAATAGAAATGTTTAAAAAGTGAACAAGTAGATGAGTGACTTAATGCTTGACTGAATAGAATGCTCAGAACTTCCACATTGTGTGAAGAGAGGAGGATTCATGAGAGTGGAGGCTGGCCTTCTCAGGGTAGCACTGAGTTGGAAGGCAAGTAAAGCCAGTCAAGGGAGATGCGGAAGTTACAAATCTCATTGCCCTTGTGTTATCTCCAGTCTCTCTCTCACCTCTTTCCTAGCCCCTTGTTTGTTTCTCTCCTACCTTACAACACAGGTCCTGATCCTACTCACAGCTCTCCCCTCACTCCTTTCCTCAGCCCTCTGGTGCTTGCACATGGGGTAGAGATAAATCATGCTTCTGCATGGAGTTTGGGGCTTCAAATGTGTCTGTGTATCTGCCACCCCAAATTGCGACTATAATCTGATCCTATTTTTTTCATACAAATATTATGATATAGAGTGGGAAAATGGTATCATACTATGTGTTTAGTACATGCTAGATCTTTTATGATGTAAAAATAATTTTTTTTTTTTGAGATGGAGTTTCCCTCTTGTTGCCCAGGTTGGAGTGCAATGGCACAGTCTTGGCCCACTGCAGCCTCTCCCTCCTGGGTTCAAGCAATTCTCTTGCCTAAGCCTCCCAGGTAGCTGGGATTACAGGCGCCTGCCACCACACCTGGCTAATTTTTGTATTTTTAGTAGAGGTGGGGTTTCACCGTGTTGGCCAGGCTGGTCTTGAACTCCTGACCTCAGGTGATCGCCCGCCTTGGCCTCCCAAAGTGCTGAGATTACAGGCATGAGCCACTGCACCTGGCCATGAAAACAATTTTATAAGGTAATCTGGAGTCTTAATTGCCTTTTAATAACATTGTTTACTTGGTAGAGATGATGTAATAGGTGATTAAATCCCAGAGCATTAACCTAAATGATCTTTGAGGCTCTTTCCAACCTGTAGAGTGTATGATTATGCAGGAATATGTACTCTAAATTCTGAACACATGGTTTCAAAATGAGCCTTTGGAACTTAGGGTATTATTAATAGAAGGATTGCCTGCAGTGTGGCAAGTTCTCATTTCTTCAATCTTTCTTCCTTCTTAAGTTTTCACTCATAACTTATTCTGTGATATTTCTCTACCATTTCTGCATGTTAACATAGGATTATTCCTTAATCCAAAATTGCTTTTTGATTATAAGCAATTCTGAATTTCACTAGGTTAAATAAATATATCTCTAACAAGGTAGAATGCATTTCCCAGTGGATGACAAGGGAATATTTTATTAATTTGCTTCTAAGTCATTGAAATTACATACATTAAAATGTTTAGCTGATTCTTTTACACTAATGAAATAAGAAATGACTAATTTTTTAAATCACTTCCCTAAATAAAGCATACCATCCCTAATGCATGTACAACTGGAATTAATCTCAAAGAGCAATCATAAGTGACATGCAAAGAGGATTATGTGATTTTCTTTCTTCTTCCTTTTTTTTTTTTTTTTTGGAGACGGAGTCTCTCTCTGTTGCCCACGCTGGAGTGCAGTGGCTTGATCTCAGCTCACTGCAACCTCTGCCTCCCGGGTTTAAGCAATTCTTCTGCCTTAGCCTCCCCAGTAGCTGGGACTGCAGGTGCGTGCCACCACACCCAGCTAATTTTTTGTATTTCTTTTTAGTAGAGATGGGGTTTCACCATGTTAGCCAGGAGGGTCTTGATCTTCTGACCTCGTGATCTGCCCGCCTCGGCCTCCAAAATGCTGGGATTACAGGCATGAGCCACCATGCCAGGCCGTGATTTTCTTACAGTACTTTGTCAACAGGTATATTTTCCTGAAGGCAGTTACTTTTGCATTCAATTGCTTTTGTGTCACACATTTTGATTATTAAAACAAAGACAACAACAACAGTTTGTATACCACTTGGGCATAATAGTATTGGATAGAATGAGACTTACAGAGGTCATTAACATTACCCCCTGCTTCCTTCCAGGCAATGAGAGTTCATCTTGTAATTTCACCCACTCAAGGGCATGAGCTTCACAATCTCCTTTAGTAACTGATTTGAATATCTAACAACAGTTTCTGTCAGGATTTTTTTTTTCTCAAAAAGTACAAAACTGAAATGCCTCTTGTCTGTTTTTTTTTTTTTTTTTTTTTTTTTTTTGCTTTTTCAAGCTTTAAGGAAAAAGATAAATAATTGGTTACAATTCTTCATAAACTCTTGAGTTTATATTTGAGCCTTTTATGTTATGTTATGTTTGTTATGTTTGTTATGTTTGTTATGTTTGTTATGTTTGTTATGTTATGTTATTTTTTGAGTGGAGTTTTGCTCTTTTTGCCCAGGCTGGAGTTCAATGGCATGATCTCAGCTCACTGCAACCTCTGTCTCCCAGGTTCAAGTGATTCTCCTGCCTCAGCCTCCTGAGTAGCTGGGATTACAGGCATGCACCACCACGCCCTGCTAATTTTTGTACTTTTAGTAGAGACGAGGTTTCACCATGCTGGCCAGGCTGGTCTCAAACTCCTGATCTCAGGTGATCCACCCGCCTCGGCCTCCCAAAGTGCTGGGATTATGGGCATGAGCCACTGAACCCGGCCTGAGCCCTTTATTAAACTCTTCAGACTCAGGTTGCCTTTTGTTCATTGTTTATCATTTTTCTTTAAAATGATCCTTGATCACTTCTTCAAGTTTCTTAGCCAGGGCTAAATTTATTATTACACATATTTAGGAAAGATGCTGCTCAAAGAGATGAGTGTAGACCTTTGGGAGTAGATATTTTCAAAGGAGAGTCTTGGTGAAGGAAATTTCTGAGGGACTAGGTTTTGGAAAGAGACCATTAATGGAGAATATTAATGGCTGCTACTAAAAGGAGGGTGCAGGGAAGAGATAAATAAAGAAGGAAATGGACTGAAGTGGCTTAAGTTAAACAAACAAACATATTTTAAGTTCAAAGTCATTCAGAAGGGGGAGTGTATGGGACATGGACTTTGTACAAAAATGAAAGCCATTTCGACCCTTGTGAGAAAAGAGTGTATTTAGAGGCAGAAGGCAAAATGCACACAGCTTGTGGATAAATGACCCATCTCTGGGATGAGGAAGTCACAAGTGGTGCTCCGAGAATCCCCCCAGTGAGCTGAATTTATGGTGGTGTGCAAGGCTGAGGATGTTTATTAGTAAGTAACAAAGATCGTGTGCTATTGACCTGATCACTGGTCCATAATCAGAGGTTGGTCTCTGTGCATAATTCTCCTGGGGGATTGTTAGAAGGAAATCATAGCTAAGGCCAGACACTGATTCATGGGGGGCCCCTTTGTCGTTCATGGGGGGCAGATATTCTATTTCTGTACATGTAGAACTTCTCTTTATTAGGGAAGCAGGAAGGAGTGACTGAAAGACGCTGTGTCTTTCTCTTGTGGTGTGGTTTCTAAATGCAGCGTATATCTGAGTAGAACCAAATTTAACTATGAATATTTGGGGGAAGGTAATGAGATGGTACATTATTCCTTTAGCAAAGGTTTTGATGAGCACAATGTATAATATAAGTATCTCCTACTTAAGTACAAAGTATATTTACAAATATGTTTAAGGTTTATGTATAAAGACAGAATAATAGATTTATATATTATGAGTAGGAGGGTGATGTGGTTCATTTGCCAATCTATTAAGGAATATTATAAAATTACACATTCTTTTAGCCTTTTAATCTCAATAGTTAATATATTTCTTGTATCTTGTACATATTATTTAATTGTTTTCATACAAAACTAAAGATGCTGTTAACTGGTTTGCATCCAGTAAGAGGCAGTTTGAGGCTAAATACATTCTGCTTTCTTCATATAAAGTGAGTCTTATGTTTATTTCATCATACTTCGAATTGAGGTGGCCTATGCCTTTTGTCTTTAGTGTTGGAACTCTTGTTTTGTGTTTCCTATTTAACTCATAATGTAACACATGCAATAAAATAGTATTCGAGATGCTTTGACAAACGTGGTGTTTTGATCGAGGTGGCGCTGTTGGTAGAACTGTTGGTAGAACCTGTTGGTGGGCAGGCACAATGCCACTTTATCACTGAGCAGTAGAGGCAGGAGAGTCCCTATCTGTCACATAAAAGCAGATTTAGGGGGATCAATGCAGAGTGCATGAAAGTGAAGATTAAGAGAAAGTACAATACGTAAAAGTTAGGAACTGTCAATATGCAAATCCTCAACTCTGGCAAAACCCCAGATCACCCATGATCCAGTGTGATGATCAAAATAAGCTCCTAAGTACTTTTTTTTTTTAACTTTGGCATCTTGTGCAACTCATGAACTAGTAGTGTTTTCCTCATTATCATTATTAGTGTTATTATTCAGCATTTTGCTACACCCTCCCCTTCTTTCCAACATCTAAATACCAGCAAATATGTTATGAGATGAAAATGATGACATAGCACCTCTTTTCTGTCAGGTAGAAACATCTATATTCAAGGTTATTTGAAGGTAAAATATTTACTAAGTTATTTACTCTGTTTTTTCCCCAGGAGTCAAGGCAGAATGGGGGTCTCCAACAAGAGTGGCCAGATATACCACCATACAGTGGGGCCTATGTGTGTCTCTCTTGTGTTTAGCTTCATGCAAGATGGGGCTTGGAGGTACCTGGGGGCTTATTTTTGTTGCGTGCACACCATTGATTTTCCTTTCTAGTGTGTGTGAAATTACATTTCCCTACAACTGAAAATCTGATTAATAAAAGTATGTCATTATCTTCCATAACAACAAATCCAGACATAGCTGCTTCCAAATGGAGGGTAGCAGCTCAGTCATGTCAGTAAGGACAGGGACTGTGTTCATCCTTCTAGTTCATCACCCTCAGTCTGCAGGCTTTTAGACCTACTTAATTGTTGCAGGATTCCTGCCGAACTGCTGCAGTATTCTCTTTTTTTTTGAGACCGAGTCTCGCTCTGTCGCCCAGGCTCTGGAGTGCAGTGGCACGATCTCGGCTCATTGCAAGCTCCGCCTCCCAGGTTCACCCCATTCTCCTGCCTCAGCCTCCCGAGTAGCTGGGACTACAGGCTCCTGCCACCACGCCCGGCTAATTTTTTTCTATTTTTAGTAGAGACGCGGTTTCACTGTGTTAGCCAGGATGGTCTCGATCTCCTGACCTCGTGATCCGCCCGCCTCAGCATCCCAAAGTGCTGGGATTACAGGCGTGAGCCACCGCGCCCAGCCTGCTGCAATATTCTTGGCATCAACATGGTACTCCAAGATAAGAAGGAGAAGACGAGAGAAAAAGAAATTCTCAACTGGGGTTTCTTTTCTTTCAACCGGGAAGAAACATCTCTCCCAAAAACTTCCATTTTCATTTCAGTGGCTAGAAACTTGTGACATGGCAACCCCTTCTTGCAAACTGCAAAAGAGCCTGGAAAAGGAGCATGTGAACAAACACAACAACATAGCCATGACCAGCCTAACCAGTTGCCCTGCACTTTGTGTGTACATCCCTCCAGATCTCTACCCCTGCTAGCGTGTTGGCCAGAGCATCTTTCACTGCTCCTGCCCGGTCAGCTGGGTCCCTTGTGCTGCTGCCACAGCTGCTACTTGCCCAGTGACTTGCCACAGTGGCTGCCCCATTGTGTTGTCCTAGACACAACTTGACAGCATTTCCTGAACACACTCTGCTTCCCATCTCATGTCCTGGGACTTCCCCGATGTCACTAGGGTAAGCGATGTAAACAGACCCTCACTTTGGGCCCCCTGTGTACAATCTGGGAGTTTGGGGGAGGTGGTCAATCCATGGGGTAGACTTTGACTAACAGAAGATTGAAACTCATGGATAGCTTTGCCTTTCTGTCTGTGGCAGGACTGTCCTGGGAGCAGTGGTTGAGAGGCCATCCCCATATGCAGTAGCCAGCTCCACCCATCTCCTGTATTTTCTGCATTTCTTTTCCATCCTTCCCTGCTTAATCTGTGACCTCATTCCTGCTTTTTGGAACTACACTACCCAACAAAATAGTAGCACACAAGGCCTTGCCCCAGGCGGTGTTTAATAAAGACTCTGACTCCATTTTTGATGTTCAGTTGCTGACATCCTTTAAGCCTCCCTGCTCCCTCTGTCTGTGAGCAGAAGCCCTCACGCCAGCCCCATCTGCCACAAAACACCACACCAGTCTCCTCTTCCAGCTCTCTCAAACCATTTTCAGACCTGCCTGGAGCCTTCCTATTCCCCCCCAGAAAGCCTTTTCTTGTGAATAATAAACAATTTCATACCCCCTAGGTGTGCGTATGGTGTACGCAGTCTTAACATCAGGACCAAATTCTGGGTGACGTCCATTCTGCTTCTGCAGAGTGACTTCAGCACTCTGACACCAAACATTGTTTGTTCTCTGGGACTAGGCACACTGCCACCCTGAACAGTGATCAGAGTCCACTCAGTGAGGAAGATGTGGGAAGGACAGACGCTGTCCTGGCACTAGACCACAATGTAGAGAATCGGGGCCAAGACCCAGGAGGGGACACTTAGATCTCTCACCCCCATGGTGGTTACAGAGGGCTTGGTAGGAGAGTGTGGGGAGAAATGCTCCTTTGGAGAGAGTTGACCTTAAGTCCCACTGTCAGCCAGGGGAAGTGGTGGGGGCGTTTCCCCTTCACCTGGAGCCTAGTGAGAGATGTCTTAAGAAGATTCCTAGAGAAGAGTTTGGAAGAGAATCTTTGGGGACAACTGTTGGTTGGGGATAAACAAGGGGATGCTTTCTCCCTTTCCTCAAGTCACTAGTGAGGTAGTAATAGGGTTGTCCAGAGAAACAGAACCAGTAGGATATATAGACACACACACACACACACACACACACACATATACACACACAGAAAGAGAGATTGGCTCACACAATTGTAGAGGTTGGCAAGTCCAAAATCTGCAGGGTAGAGGGTAGGCTAAAGATCCAGGGAAGAGCTGATTTTGCAGCTCAAGTCTGAAGGCAGACTGCTGGCAGAATTCTCCCTTCTGTAGAGGAGGTCAGTCTTTTTCTATTAATGCCTTTAATTAGATGAGGTCCACCCACATTATGGAGGGTTAATCTGCTTTTCTTAAAGTCTGCTGATTTAAATGTTAATCTCATCTGAAAATGACTTTCGAAACAACATCTAGACTGTTTTGGCCAAATATCTGGGTACTGTGGTGTAGCCAAGTTGACACATGAAATTAACCATGACATGAGGCTTTAAGGAGTTTGCTGGGAGGACTTTCTATATGTACCTGGAATTTTGGTGGGCACACAGTGGATTATCTGACTTTTACAGGGCAAATTAAAAAGACGAGAGGCAGCTGGCCAGTCACTCTTAGGGCAGAAGTAAAAAGAAATTGCAGTTGCCTTAGGGTTGGCCTCTGTTGCTTTGTTTTAAGACAAACGTTGCAGGGGTGTTTCTCACGGTCCAGCTATGGGCTATGTCAGCAAAGGCTGGCTTGGAATTCTCTTGGGGTTTTGTCCAAGAAGGCTACCTGCAGAGGCAAAAAGGTCTCAGCAGAGAGGATCTGCCTGTATCAGTGCATTCCTGGGGCTGATGAGGAATGAGGGTACACGATACCTACAGTCAGAATAAAGACACGCTTATCCAGTGTCTTAGTGTGCTTGGGCTACCCCAGCAAAATACCAAAGAACAGGCATATTGCTTGATAGGTAGAACAACAAAAATGTATTTTCTCACAGTTCTGGAGGCTAGGAGTCTGGGATCAGATGCCAGTATGATTAGGTCCTGGAGAGGGCCCTCTTTTTCACCTGAAGACAGTGGCCTTCTCACCGTGTCCGCATACAGCCTTTCTGTGGTGCATGTGTGTGGAGAGAGAGTAAGCAAGCTTTTTAGTGTCTTCATATAAAGGCACTAACTCCGTCATTAGGGCCCCACCCTCATGATCACATCCAGCCCTGTATACCTCCCAAAGGTCCCATCTTCAAATACCATCACATTGAGGATCAGGGCTTCAGTATGTAAATTTTGGAAGGATACAATTCAATTCATAGCCCACAGTCTGAGCAAATACAGGGGAGACTTCTGGTGGCAGAGTCTCTCAAGAATCCACAAAAACACCAAGGAGAGAGGCTACTCTTTGAGTTAGAAATTTCCCATCTCCTCCCCTCTCTTGGACCCTCAATCTTAAAGGAGTCAGAAACTGAAGCTAGCAGAATGGAAAAATAATGCAAAATGCTATAATAAGCCAAGAAGAGAGACTATATCTCCTCCTTTTCCAACGCCAGCTGCCTGCTAGATTCTGGCCCAAGCTGGAGTGGACTCACCTTTTAACACTAGATTGAAATTCAGACCTGTACATGGAACCAATCATTTTAGTTACTAATTTGCGACAATGTTTTACATATCCAGAAAAGTCTTGGGCTGCCTGGATTTTCTTCCTGGAGCAGAGGAAGAACCAGTCTGACTGTGTACATTTTAAGGGAGAGTGGGGGAACAAAAATAAATTTACATTTTATGAGACATATGTGTTCTACTATTAGCTGTATTTTGCCTCCCTATCCAATTTTAAAGGGGGAAAATTTAACTTGTTAAATGATTGTTTGATAGGTAGAGTAATGAAAAATCCCAAGATATGCTCTCTAGATTTGAGAATTTCACAGGTAGTTTTCTCTGGGGGAATCTTAGGAATTAAAACATTTTGGCTGGGCGTGGTGTCTCACGCCTGTAATCCTAGCACTTTGGGAGGCCGAGGCAGGTGGATCACCTGAGGTCAGGAGTTCGAGACCAGCCTGGCCAACACGGTGAAACCGCGTCTTTACTAAAAATACAAAAAATTAGCTGGGCTTGGTGGCGGGTGCCTGTAATCCCGGCTACTTGGGAGGCTGAGGCAGGAGAATCGCTTGAGCCCGGGAGGTGGAGGTTGCAGTGAGCTGAGGTCGCGCGCCATTGCACTCAAGCCTGGGCAACAAGAGCGAAACTCCGTCTCAAAAAAACAAAAAACAAAACAGCATTTTAAGTAGATGTAATACCTGCAATGGCCACTTGGTGGCAGCCGTCCACGAATGCTGCTTTCGGCTCGCTGCCCTTGGGGACTCTGTGGTGTTGTGTGACAAGCATTTTTTTTTTTTGTCCAGCCTCCTAGAAAATTGCCTGCTCCTGTTTTGGTGGAAACTCTGTTTTCCCTGACAGTGTTTGTTTTGTGGTTGAGCCCTCTTTGGCTCCGCGAGGCCAACTTTTGTGATGCTTTCTGAATATCAGATATTTTAGTTCTATCATGTTAAAGCAGTTTGGAATCTCTGTTGGGTTTGAGGTTTTTTTTTTCTTTAGTCTTCTCCTTTAACTCAAACACTGACTGACACATTGAGAATGAAAAGCTGTTGTTACTTTTTCCTGGAAAAGTTTTCTGAAATCTCAGACTTTCTAAAACTCCTGACTCACATCAGAGGGAGAATGCTGTTTTTCTACCACCCTCGAGCCCTCATTATTCATGTTTGCACATGTCATTAGCAGGGTGAGTTTTCTCTTGATTTGTACCAGATGGTGTGATTTTTTTTGGGGGGGTGGGGGAAGAGAGTAGAAACTTGCTTCTTTAAACTCCACCAAAAATTGTTTTCTAATAGGTTCATTCCTTTAATAACAAAATTTCATTTATGAGGGCACAGTAGCACCCAGAACAAATTTTGATTTTGCAAACCAATGACCTTTTTATGGTTCTTTAGAAATAGAAGTCAGCTATTGTCCAGAAGGGTTGGTGGCATGGGGACTTAGAAAGCCATGAAGTTTGAGCGCCGCTTTCTAATGCCTGACCTGATGTTTGTGGCTGCACTTGCTGTATGTCCTCAGGCACAACAGCTATTAGCTTTGTTGTGAATTTTAGAGGGAGTCACTTGTTCAGGCAATGGATACTGCATATGTGGCACTCTTTGCAGGTCCAGCTGGGTGACATGCTGAGAACAACCAGGTGTGCTCCCCGAGCTCATAGCACATATGGTCAGGTGGATAAAACAACCTTGATTTCAAACAAAACACCCAAAGGAGTGCATGTGTAATCACACACTGAAGGAAGAGCTCCGAAGGAAAAAAAAACAAAAACGTGTTGTAGAATCACAGCAGACAACCACAGACCTGCTCTAGCTGGGTGGTCAGGCCGGGTCTCCCTAAAAAGTTAGACTGAAGGTGAAATCTGAAAGATGGATTGACATTAAGCAGGGAAAGGCAGTGAGATGAGAAGGGGAGTGTTGGTGGAAAAGAATGGGCCCAGGCAGAGGACAGAGGTGGGAATGGTGTGTCTAAGGAATGCAGGTTGGAGCACAGACAGCTAGAGGGAGACAGCGTGAAATGAGGCCGGGGAGAACAGGCTGACGCCGAGGGCTACGGCAGAGCTGGTGTATTAGTCAGGGTTCTCCAGAAGGACAGAACTAATGGGATAGAGGTATATACTAAAGGGTGTTTATTATGGAGAATTAGCTCTCAAGGTCACAAGGTGAAGTCCCACCATAGGCTGCCTGCAAGCTAAGGAGCAAAGAAGCCAGTAGTGGCTAAGTCTGAGGCACCAAACCTCAAAAGTAGGGAAGCCAACGTACAGTCTGTGGCCTAAAGCCCAAGAGCACTCGGCAAACAACTGATGTAAGTCCAAGAGTCCAAAAGCTGAGGAACCTAGAGGCTGATGTTTGAGGGTAGGAAGCATCCAGCATGGGAGAAGGACGGAGTCCAGAAGACTTAGCCGTTCTAGTCTTTCCACATTCTTCTGCCTGCTTTTATTCTGGCCGTGCTGGCAGCTGATTAGATGGTGCCCACCCAGATTGAGGGTGAGTCTGTCTCTCTCAGTCCACTGACTCAAATGTTAATCTCCTCTGGGAACACACTTATAGACACACCCAGAACAATACTTTGCATCCTTCAATCCAATCAAGTTGACTCTCAATATTAACCATGACAGCAGAGGAGCTGTTGTTGATACAGGAGGGTGTAATGAGTTTAGACATTGAAAATAGCCCTGTTGCTGTAGAAATAGCACATGGAAGTGAAGTGGTGCCCAGGATGCCACAGGAGCAAAAAGGTGGCCATGCAAATCCTGGCGCAAGAGAGAGGAACTTGGATGAGAGGACAAGGGCCTGGAGACTAGTGGCCAGATTCAAGAGACCGGTGGGACCTAAAATGGACTGAACTTTGGGAGGAATTGGGTAGGAAGGGGTGATTAAGGGAAGACAGCATCATGGGTCATTCTGGCTGGAGTAACAATGTCTGATGGTCTCTTCAGCAAGTGAGGGGACAAAGACTGAAGACAGGGTCAAGGTTAGAACATGACTTGGCTGCTTAAACGCAAGGACAAAGGTTGGGATCTCCACAGATGGACACAATGGAAAGAGGGAGAAAGACAAAAGAGTTTGGAGTATTAGCAAGTCATACAAATAAAATGTTTCTAAAATGCTGCTTTACACATCATTAGGAGTTTAATTATGGTTATTTTCATTCTCTGATCTGCTTCTTCTGTTCTTTTTCTCTTCCTTCTTTCTTTTTCCTTCCTTTCTTTACAGAATTTTATCTCAGCTTGCTCAAGTTTAATTGCAGAAAGTCTCACATTTTTCTACCTTATGAATCTCTAAGATCTTTTCCAGAGTTTTTACAAAGGGTTTATACAAATTTTGGTAAAATTGAGTAACTTTTCCGAAAGACCAGATACCTGGACCAGCTGGTAATTTGTCATAATTTAAAATTATTTTTATTTTAACGCACCTTTCACTCTATGGTTTTGTGTTTTAATGCATCTCTTAACTATACATGGTTGATTTATAGTGTGACTTTGGATAAGTTATGTGACCTTTCTTTGCTTTTGTTTCCTAATTTGAAGAATAGATTAGTAAAAAGATGATATAATAATCATCTTTTTAATGGGTTGTTTTGAGGACTAAATGAGTGAAAACTGATAAGGTGCATTATAAGCACTTAATAAATATTAGTGTTGTTGGTAGCTATTGTTATGGCATGGGCCAGAATGGTAGACTGGGAGACCCACAGACAGAGCTAGAACTTAAGCAATGGAGGTTAAAGCTATGCTTAAATTACCTATGTGATGAAAGCTGGTGTTTCCTGGAGTTTACGATGCAGTTTGCATTATGGACGGAAAGTTTTTCTGGGTAGTGAAAGGAGAGTAGCCAGTGGGTGTTCATGCTTGCATGGCGAGATGAAGAATACACTTGGGTTTACACCCCTTTGTGTCTCTTTGGATGGGCCTTCTCTGAGTGACATGAGGAATACTGATACAGCTCCATAATAGCAGTAATAAGACCTGATATGGAGTGGGGGGAGCTCAGCAGTTGCCAGCCCTGAACACACTTTATCTCGTTGAACTCCATAGGAGCCCTGTTGGGTTGAATCTATTGTTGTTTCCATTTTAGCAATGTGAAAAACCGAGATTACATAACTTGCCAAAGTGGTGGAGCTGGAAATCCAGATATTCTAGCTTTAGAGATCAACCAATGTGAATAAACAACTTCCATTTTCCCAGTCACATTTCCACTCCTAAAGTTTTCCCTAATCTCCAAGTTTTTACACTATTAATAAGAATGCAGTCATGCAGATTTTGTTTTCTTTACCTTGAAAGAGGAGAGTTTAACCAGCTAAGGTATGTGTTGGTTGCAACAATCCTTAAAGACACATAATCCTAAGTTTCCATATTTTTTTTTTTTTGAGATGGAGTCTCACTCTGTTGCCAGGCCGGAGTGCAGTGGCGCAATCTCAGCTCACTGCAATCTGCATCTCCTGGGTTCAAGAGACTCTCCTGCTCAGCCTCACGAGTAGCTGGGACTACAGGCATGCGCCAACACACCTGGCTAATTTTTGTATTTTTAGTAGAGCCGGGGTTTCACCATGTTGGACAGGATGGTCTCGATCTCTTGACCTTGTGATCCACCCGCCTCGGCCTCCCAAAGTGCTGGGATTACAAGTGTGAGGCACCGCACTTGGCCAAGTTTCTATACTTTAGTGAGTGAAAAAATGGATGAATTCAAATATATTGGTAATGACAGAGACAATAAACATAGTTGCATAATCAAACCACTGTCTCCAACAGCCAGTTGCTAGAAGTAGGAAAGACATCTAAGTGAAGGAAGACAGAGCAATCAGATTCTGACCTTCCATATTTTGCAACTTTTTTTTTATTCATTCAATATAAACTTAGTAAGCTCCTACTATGGTCCAGGCCCTGTGTTTTGCTTTTATATCAGAATCTCAGTCATGAAGATGCTTATAGCTTCATGGAGGAGAGATGTAGGAAAATAAAAAAGCCTGCTAAAGCACACAGATAACAGAGGGTTTTCACAGAAATATATAAAAAATGTTGTGGGGACAGAGATATGAACTCACCTCGTTCATATCCAGGTGAGTAAGTCAACAGTGATGAGGAATACGAGAAAGTCCCAGTAGATTTTGGCGGCAACAAATTATTAGCAATAAAAATATAAGAACTAGTCTTTGGCTCTGTAGAGTGAAGAGAAGGACAATTTTGAAGAAAAAGGAAGAAACTCCGTGAGAGTACTTACTATTAGGTTGGTGCAAAAGTAATTGCGGTTTTGCCACTAAAATAATGGCAAAAGTAATGGCAAAACCACAGTTACATTTGCATCAACCTAATATGCTGGATTAAAGTTTGATGCTGGAATTTCCTCTTTCCTGGGTCTCTTAAGTCACAACAGATGTGGAATCATAGCAAAAACTCTGTAACCAAACTTAACGCATAAGACCAATGCACAATTACAGACAAGAGTAATCAGAGGACAGACACAAAAGGATGGAAGCTTACATATTTCTCACTCCCGCAGGCAGTGTTCTGTTGACAATTTCTAACTCTGTTTTGATTCTGTAGTGACAATAGCTGCTTCCCCACCCCCCCCCTTTTTTTTTTGAGACAGGGTCTCACTGTGTCACCTAGGCTGGAGTGCCATGGAATGATCACAGCTCACTGCAGTCTCAACCTCCTGGGCTCAAGTGATTCTCCCACCTCAGCCTCCCAAGTAGCTGGGACTACAGGCATGCACCACCATGCCCGGCTAATTTTTTTATTGTTTTGTAGAGATGGGATTTCGCCGTGTTGCCCAGGCTGGTCTAAAACTCCTGAGCTCAAGTGATCTGCCTGCCTTGGCCTCTCAAAGTGCTGGGATTACAGATGTGAGCCACCGGCCTGCTTCCCCTTTTATTTGTCCTTTTTATAACTGCAGTTGCTCCTTGTGGAATGTGATGGCAAAGGGTGTCCATAAATGGGCAACTTCACAAGGGTGGTTAGGAATATAGTAACTTCAGATTAGTCAGCAAGGAGGAATTTACATATATTTATGCTCAAATGAAAGAATGAAAATGTTGCCAAATTCTTTCCTTGAATATTTCTTTCATTTACTATATTCCTTTAACTGTATGAGTTTATGTTTTACTGTTTTCTACATAAAACTCAAGACTTATGTTTTACTGTTTTCTACATAAAACTCAAGACTTTGTCTTTCATTGTCAACATTGCTAAAAACAGGAATATTGCTGAGCGGTATTTGGGTTTTCCTGCCCTGGCCTGGTTTCTGAGATGACTCTTCAGACTCAGTTCATGTGGGCTCTATGTATAAAAGGAGCTTGGCTAATAATGAAACAACTGTCCTGATTAACTAAGCCTGAAAAAGCAATTATCTCAGCCCACAGAGTGGGCTACCTTTGACCTCATTCAAAAGACTCAGCAGATGGTGGGTTCTGGGAGGTTCGAGGTGGGTTCTGGGAGGTTTGAGGCTCTTTAGAACTTCAAATGTAAAGCTTGTTGAAAGTGAAGAGTTAGCTTTGGTGTCTTTTTTTTTTTTTTTGAGATGGAGTCTCACTCTGTCCCCAGACTGGAGTGCAGTGGCGCAATCTCGGCTCACTGCAACCTCCACCTCCCGGGTTCAAGCGATTCTCCTGCCTCAGCCTCCTGAGTAGCTGGAACTACAGGTGGCGCCACCACGCCCAGCTAATTCTTGTATTTTTAGTAGAGACAGTGTTTCACCATGTTGGCCAGGATGGCCTCGATCTCTGGACCTCGTGATCTACCCGCCTTGGCCTCCCAAAGTGCTGGGATTACAGGCGTGAGCCACCGTGCCTAGCCAGCTTTGGTGTCTTTATCCCTGCACTTACCAACGAGACGCCTTCAGGGGCCTCCCAAGGCAGGAGAAGGCACTGTGTTTGAGGCGGTAGGCACACTCTCTGATGACTTGGTTTATAGACTCCCTTGACCATTTGTGGCTGCTAAGATTTATTCACAGTTTCTGCCTTTTGACCTCAGAGGAAGTAAATATTTTCCTCAAGCGGATTGCTGATCACTGGCCCCCTTTGTGCTTCTATCCCCTCTCAGGGGTCCTCATTCATTTCTTCCTCTCTCAGGTGGCCCTTCATGTATTCATTGTTGGCTGCCATTGTTACGTGGGACTCAGAGAATGATCCTAGGCAGATGCACAGTCCAGTATTTTGGATGTAATGATATTTTCCCAACCTCATTACCATTCCAGCACAATTTTAAAAACAAAGAAACAAGCAAATGTATTTGCCATCACTCCTTCTAATCGGTCTGGTATCAGTTTAATACACCGTTATAAATAAGTATATAAATAAATACTATAAATACACCCTATAAATAAACACACAAAATAAGCCAGACTGCTTTTCAGGCAGGAGCCTGGTACATTGCAAAAATAAGCAAAATAAAATAGCTTCAAGAATCTTCTGGAATGAATTGATTTTCTTTCCCCCCGGCAAGTGGCTATGTGTACAGCTGCCTACGTGTGGAATAGTCACTTGGTGGATCATTGGCTGAGAGGGTCAGTGTACTTGTCTCTGAAAGCCCGTTTCTTGAACTGACATATAAGAAAGAAAATGTAAGAGAAGCTTCAAAGCTAAGGTAATGAGGGTGACCTAGTTGGGAAAAGTGCTAAAATATCTCCAGTGTATAAAACCTCTTTAATTCTCACCAACGATAAGACAAGTCATTTGGAGTTCTGAGTACTTCCAATTAGCAAGTGAGAGACTCTGATTAAAAAACGGGGCCCACTGCATGGCAGAGTGTGCTTTGGCTCTTTATTTTGATAAGTGGTTTTAAGTATTTATTATAATAATCCATAGCCTACCGACTAATGGGCTGTAGTATGTCTTTTAACTGCGATAAAGTCTTGAGAGAATGAGACCTCACTGTAAGCGCTTGCAGTTAAATCTTGGTCGGGAAGTAGAATGAGGCCACTTTTTTTGATCACAATGATCGTGTGTTCTGATTAATGAAGTGAAAAATAGATCATTTTACTATGTGGAAATTACAATGCCCCTTGCATAATACTACAAACAAAAGACATTAATTGCCATTAATGGCCTTGATGTCTATCCTGAAGCATCACATTTAATTGCTTTACTTAGTTGCCTTATTCAATTATTTGGATTTTTCTTTTATTATGGGAAGAACAGCTCCCCATATTTTATGTCTAGGCCTTCTAGACATAAATCAAAAGTGGAGTTAGATTTCCAATGCTGCTGCTTCTGCTGCCCTGTTCTGTAATGTTGGAATCCCATCTACTACTTACCCCTCTTTCGTTCTTTTCTTCACGGCTCACAAGTGGCTGCATGTTGAGGCTGGTGGGATGACATAATGGTGAGTTCCTGGTTTTGTACCAATCATTATCACCTCTTCAAGTTTTACTTAACCTACCACCTTGGCATTGACTCAGTATAGCTTGCGGATGAAGTTGCTCTTGTGAAAGGCGTTGAGGAACTCCTCAGCAGATGCTAACAATCTGTTAATGACTTTCCTAATGTGTAGACCCAAGCTGAACAAACATGAAGGCAAATTTCTGGGCCTCAATGTGTTCGCTCAGACTGTACAGGAGCCTTTGTAATTTGATGTTACCAGTTCCTTGGTCAAGACAAGAAGGCAGTTATTACCTATGCCTCTTAGCAGCTGACCTTCAACTGTAAGAGACCATTCTGGATGTAGCAAGCTCCTAAATGACATATTGCTATTCCTTTTAGCTATCAAGATGCTTGGCAGAATTTTTTGTCTCTAGAAATTACCATGGGATCTACAAGCACTGAAGACCAGTTTTATTAGTAGACTTTTGTGGAGTGTTGCTGGAATTAGTGATGGTATCTTAAGTCACAACTGGGTCTTTCAATACTGACTGCTTCTTTGGCTTTGGGTACCCCAAATCCTCCAAGCTCTTCTTGATTTGGTGGATCTTTTGGAAAAAACTTCTTTGGTTTTTCTACTTTTGCCATACTCAACTCTCAGGTTTTCATAGCCTTTTATCTTTGAAGACCCCGCTGAAGATAATGCAGTCCCCTGTTGTATTAGTCCGTTTTTACGCTGCTGATAGACATACCCAAGACTGGATAACCTATAAAGAAAAAGAGGTTTAATGGACTCACAGTTCCACGTGGCTGGGGAGGTCTCACAATCACAGTGGAAGGCGAAAGGCATGTCTTCCATGGCAGCAGACAAGAGAGAATGAGAGCCAAGTGAAAGGGGAAACCCCTTATCAAACCATCAGATCTTGTGAGGCTTGTTCACTACCACAAGAAAAGTATGGGGGAAACTGCTCCCAAGATTCAATTATCTCCTGCCAGGTCCCTCCCACAACACGTGGAAATTATGGGGGCTACAATTCCAGGTGAGATTTGGGTGGGGACACAGCCAAACCATATCACCTGTGATCTCCAGAGACTTCCAGGGTGTGGCTCATTTCCACTGACACATTTACAGAGAGATGTTGTTAGTGGTGTCATACCAAACATAGCTGCCTTTCTTTTTTTTTTTTTTTTTTTTTTTTTTAAGACGGAGTCTCGCTCTGTCGCCCAGGCTGGAGTGCAGTGGCGCGATCTCGGCTCACTGCAAGCTCCGCCTCCCAGGTTCACGCCATTCTCCTGCCTCAGCCTCTCCAAGTAGCTGGGACTACAGGTGCCCGCCACCACACCCGGCTAATTTTTTGTATTTTTAGTAGAGACGGGCTTTCACCGTGTTAGCCAGGATGGTCTCGATCTCCTGACCTCATGATCCTCTGCCTCGGCCTCCCAAAGTGCTGTGATTACAACCATGAGCCACCGCGCCCAGCCAAACATACCTGACTTTCTCTTTGCCTTTCTTCTGCTGGACTCCCACCTTGTCCTGTAGCTATTCTAGGGTTCTAGAGAAATTTTATACAAGGGACAGTCTTTGCTCCTGGCTATGACTTCTTCCCCAGATCCCTCTTGTGCTCCTCTCTAGTAAACTTGACCGTACCATGAAGAAGCACAAATGATCACCCTATGATCTCACCTCGTCTGGTAAAGCCCAGCGACAGTCCAGCCTGCACCTTTCTTCTTCTCCACCTGGACCTCTTTGATTCTCCTGAGCTGTGGACTTTCTAATCTGAAAATCCTACCAACCTACCTTCTAAAATTCCAGAGGGAGATGACTCAAGATAGTGTCTATGCAATTTTCTTCTGGTTTTCCTTTAGTGACCAAAGCTGTAGGTTAGTTATTTAAGTTATACTTTATGCCCTGAATAGACATATTGGCAAATGAAAATGTTACCTGTCCAAACAGACTTTCCAGCTTCCCTCCAGCAGGTCTTGTCACTTGGTCTTTTTTCTTTCCATCATGCGGAAGGCTTGTTCTTCCAACAGTGTCTTGCCTGCTTCACCTTGGGACTCACTGTGTGCCTTTAGAACTTGTCTAATCAGAAATTAGATTGCTATTCCTGGCCAGAAAGCAGAGCCAGAGAAATTCGGACCTAGCCTCATTAGAACAGGACTTTAATCAGTTGAGCCTACCAGCCACACACAGGCTAAACATATATATTCTATATAAATAACTACACAAACATATTTATATATCTTTTTAATGTGTGTGTATGCACTGAAGTTTGCAAAGAACTGGGATAGAAAAGCAAATGCATATGATGATTAATGAAACCAGAATTTTAAGTGGTTCCTTGTTGTATATTTGCTGACAACATATTATTTTCCTTTTTGGAGTGGAGTGTGTAAACCTCTGGGCAGGAAAGAACTATGAATTATTCTTTCCCTTCTAATCTACATAAATAAGAGATTCTAAAACTGCTTTTATCCATTTACCATGCAAATAGTCACCAGGGATAGAACTGTTGTAGATCTAGAATATTTATTTAATGGCAGCTGCTACAGGACACATGCTTTTTGAGTTCAATGGCCTAGAATCTCCTCACCCTTACCAACCCCTCCCTTTTAAGGTTCATTTCTTGTGAGTAGCCTAAGATCTGCCTTGTAATCATGCAAAAGGATTTATTTCAATTATAAGAAATTTCATCTCTTTCCTGTGCCTTTTGGGAGCTCCTTAGAATGTCTAAAATACTCCATCCGGACTTATGATAATAGCTCCAGATTTATGCATTATAACTGAGTATCTTCATTTTTTTCCATATCAGCAATGTAGATCTACCTTTTTTTTCTAACATATAAAAATCGATTTAGCAGGCCCTTACTTTGCTTTTGGTAGGGAGTTTTAATCTCTTATTATAGACCTTATTTCCCAAACAAAGGCACAAACAAAGAGGAAAAAAACAAGGTTAATAGTTTTCTTTATCACTGGACTCTATCCCCCTACCACCAATAACACTTAACTGGAACCCTGTCTGTTTCCTTCAATGACCTTTGCTTATGTTAGTTCTCTGAGACAAGAAAATGTGTGGATGCGCTAATAGACAATTTACTTTTTGTTTGCAAAAACAATTCAGTTGCCCAACACGGGACTGTGTTGTAGCTGTGGTGATTAGCAGGCAGGGTGGATAAAGCTTCGAGAACATTTTTCAACGCCTAAATGAAGGTCACATTCCCAGCGCTAGTTTTAGTGTGCATGCAAATGATGGCAATTGCTGGGCTGTTCACTCTCACACAAACAAGGCTTTGTTAAATATGATAATCAGTCAGCTGGGAAGGTAAAAGTTTCCTGCAAATAATATTGAAACATTTAAAATTGCATTGTTATGGAAAAAGAGACCACTCTCATTCATTCAAGTAGTATTTAACTAGAGACAAAATAAAAATGATTGTAGAAATCAGGTTGGAACTCTTGATTATTTAAAGTAATAATGAGGGACCTACTCGTTGAACTACTTAATTTACCCAAAGAAGAGCGTTGAGGTTTCAAAGGCAAAACTTAAAAAGTCAAAAAAAGAAATGAGATGTATGGCAATGTATTTATTTCTGGGAGAGAATGTTTTAGTAACAGGGAGCTGTGAGGTGGGGGAGAAGTGGTTGGAATTATAATAATCAGCTTGGTTTATTTAATCACAATAATGAATCTCTCCCTTTGTCGAGGTATGGCTAGTTATCCTCAGGTTATCTTGATGATATCAGGCAGAGTGTGCCGTTGATCCGTGCTTGAAAAGTAAAAATAGTTGACAGTCAAACTGATCTAATCTTGAATGCTGTTTGTGCTAGAGGGAACGATTTTGTGAAAAAAGACGAGGTGGTTTTTATGTCGTGCAAAAGGCTGAAATAATGCTTTACGTTATTGCTGATTGTTAAAAAGTTTAACAAAGTGAGTTGTGTTCAAATGATTCCTCTGGGGTGCGCTCCTATTAACTCTATTAAATAGCATAGATACTTCTGGAAGAGGGCTGTTTGTACTCTAGGCACTGGCAAAAGTGAAGTTAATTTCTGCGCCATAATCTCACACTTCTCCCAACAAACACACAAACACCTAATGACCACCAACCAAAGTCTAGCAAACCAAAACCTAGTCCCAGATACTGCACAGATAACATGGCTGAATCTACAGGAGATGTATTTTAAATCACAATCTTAGGGTGAGAATGTTAGCAAGTTGTAGACAGAGACACTTTAATTTTCCCTTCTCATATTTACAGAGGCTTATAGAGCACCTTTCTTAAGATAGGCATGTTAAGGGAATGCATATGTGAATGATTGCATGCCTGCATGACGGAAGCCATTCTGGAGGATTGGGCCAGGGACACATCTTGAAGGGACTCTTGGTATTTTAATGTGGGTGGGATATGATTCAAAGAAATATTAAATACTCTTGCTAAAATGGAGCCAATAATAATAATAATACAAATAACATGGAGCTAATAATATTACAGTAGCTAGCTAGCTAGTCAGGCATGAGCAAGGCAGGAGAGGGCTCCTCTGTGCCCATCAGGAACGTCAGGTGACTATCACGTATGGTCAGGTGGTTGTTAACTGTCTCTGTAAAATAGTAATTGGTCACAGTTGGCACCAAGAAAGGCCGTCTCCCGATAGATAGAAACGCCTGAAACTGGTGATCAGCAGCTTCCCAGTAAGATCTCAGGAGCTGGGCAAGTGGGTTCAAGCATGCACATTAAGAGGCAGAATATTCCTAGAATGTTCCTTCTAGAACATTCAGCTGGTAAGGGAAGAAGAACTCCTCAAGTGAGCATGTGTACAACTCCAGTAAACACCACACTTGCGGTCCCTCCCAAGTGCTAGCAGGCTACCGCGCATGCAGACAGCCCACCCCAGGGGATGAATCAGGGGAGAAGAGATGCAAGACCCCGCAAGTATTTCAACTTATAAAACCCCATGTCAAAGGTTAAACAGGGCATTTGATCTCTCAAGTTGCCCTCTTGGCCCTCTTCCAAATGTACTTTACTTTCTTTTGTTCCTGATCCAAACTTTTTAGTAAACTTTCTCCCCTGCTCTAAACTTGCCTCTATCTCTCCTTCTGCCTTCTGCCCCTCATTCGAATTCTTTCTTCTGAGGAGGCAACAGGTTGCTTCAGGCCCTCGTGGATCTGCCACTGCTAACCTGCTTTGGTACCATGCAACTCAGATGCTTTCTGCTGCTAACAATAGTAGCAGCTTCTTCACAGGGGTTTGTGAAGAATGCATATAAAGCTCATCTATACATTCCTGGCACATTGTAGAAGCTATAGAAGTGTTGGTTATTTTATTATATTGAAGAGGAAAAATTAGCTCCAGTGAAGGGGCTTAGAAAGGGAGAGCGTGAAGTTTCTATTCTTCTGTCAAGAAGATGGTATCTGCCAAATTCTGACTTTTCTGGGCCTCGAGTGAGCACTTTTGCCCTTTTTTCATAAAAATAACTAAGCTAATATTATATTTTATGATTATGTTGATATAAAGATGAACACAATTCAGGCTGGATTTATTATCATATATTTATTGTTATTATATTAATATTTTTCTTCTGACTTAAATAAAATTAAAATATTTTTGTGGATTCCTAATGTTCTGTGGGCCATAGGCACTGTGTCTACTGTAACTGGCTAGGGGTCTGGGGTAGGGCTGGGAGTGAGGTTGCTGGAGAGAAAGAGGTAGACCAGGAAGACAGTCTTCATTGCATGTAGTGGCTTAGAATCTAGGCTCTGGGTTCAATTCCAGGCTCTACCACTTACTGATTTTTGTGACTTTGGATAATTTATTTAACATCTAAACTTTAAAATTTCCTCATCTACAAAGTGGGATAAAAATAATAATACATACTCACAGGGCTATTTGTAACATCAAAATGCAATTATTTATATAAAGCACTAAGTACGATGTCTGGTACACAGTGAACATACAATGACTATGAGCATGACTTTTAGCTCTGTGTGTTTCTGGGTTTTAACCATCAGTGTCTCCTCCCCACTCTGCTCGCATTGCATTTTTCGCGGCGGTAAATTCCAGCCTTCTGTGGATTTAGGGTCATGGCCCAGAGTTTTCATAACTTAGCAATGATTCCTGCCATTGTTCAGAAGTTTTTGAAAGTCCAAAGAGACAGGGTTTGATTCAAGAGCTCAAAGTGTTTATACATCTTTCTGGGGCTTTTCTCTACCCTTCAATCTTTGTACATCTTCATATCATTTACAGAATTCTTCCCTGTGCTTTGTATCCAGTGGAAACTCATTAAATCATACCTGCTAAATTGAAGTGACCTGGGGCAACAGAACATTCGAAGTAACATTAGGAACCCAATACTGCCCCACAAAGCTCTATGTCTATATGGAGTGGGGCCCTCTTGACTGCACAATAAAAATGTTATACAGAAATACTAGGATTTTGATATTTGAATTCAAACCCATGATTGAGACAGGAAAGAAAGAGAAGATTCCCATGATAACTCATCTTAGGGCAGAAACGCCTCTGTCAACAAGTGCAAAATGTAGGAATTATCTGGAGGTTTACTTTCTGATTTACTTGTTTCAGAACCAGCCTCCTTTTCCTGGAAAGATTGTCCATCTAAGCCCACTAGTTCTGTTAAAATACACACGGTGGGGAAACAAGGATTAGTCAACCCGATTAGCCAAATCAACCCTGATGGCAAATGAAGCAATAGACAACACTGCCAATGGTCACACCAATATTGTACTATCCCATTGGCAAGAAGACAGATTTCCCTCCCAGGGTTCATATGAAAACATAAAAACCAGAGATAATTTTTTTTTAAAAAAAAATTATAACAGTTTTACTCTTCTCTTTTGCTGATTTTTTTTTTTAAAAACCTGTTCCAAGGAGGAAAAGGATTTCATTGGAATCACATAGTGAGACAATTTACCTTGTCGAATAAAATTGCCAAAAGTTAGCAAGCAAAGAAACAAAGGATGTCAATAATGATCAAACTCAGTGATCAACTTCAGAGTCATAGAGGGTTACTTGCAATCCCCCTATTGTTTTTTTAGACAAAGGGTTAAATTTTCTTGCAGTGTCTTGCAATGAATCTTGTATATTTTGCCAGTACTTAAAAAATTAAGAGATCAGAATGCCGTGGTTATTATACTGCTGGGTGAGATTTTTTGCCCTGTGAAGAGGTGCCTGCTTCACCTTCTGTTATGATTGTAAGTTTCCTGAGGCCTCCCCAGCCATATGGAATTGTGAGTCAATTAAACCTCTTTCCTTTATAAATTATCCGGTCTCAGGCAAGTTCTCTATAGCAGTGTGAAAATGGACCAATACAGATGTTTTCAAGAGGACTTAAGAAAGCTTGTCATTAATGTGCCTATGCTATTATCAGCATCTATGGTATCATCCTAGCCTTAATTTGTCTCCTATTGTGATGGTTTCTCAGTGTCCTTTGCTGTCAGTCATCTTTACACAACCCTTGGCTATTGGATTCCCTGGGGAGTCTTTTTAAGCACTTTTGTCCGCTCACCCCACATGCTTTCCTCTAAGGTCTCATGCATTCCCATGCTGTATGGTTTCTACAACTTTATCCTTAACCCAGGCCTCTCTCTGGAGTACCAGGCTAGAATATCCAATTGTCTATTTTACATTTCCATTTAGAATGTTTCCAGATAACTCAAATGTAACCCATCCCAAACTTGATTCATTTTCTTCTCTTCTCCTTTCACCTTCAAAAACTGCTCTTTTTCCAGTTACTCTTGTTTCAGGGATTGGTAATCACCATCCTCCCACTTGTCAATCATCTGGGTTGTCACCCTTGACCATTCCCTCTCTTTCTCTTGCAGCCAAACACCACTGTTGTTGGCTTTGCCTTCTAGACAGCTCTGCCATACATCCGCTTGTTTTTGTTCCCACTGCCACAATCTTACTCCATGCTACCACTGCTTCTCTTCCAGATGACTTGCAATGGCCTAATAATTAGACTCCTGGTGACCATTTTAACCCACTCCCTTCTGTAAAGGAGACTATGCAGAAGTAGAGTAACTTTTCTTTGAAAACTCAATTCTGATCATACATCTCCTGACCTCCATGGCAATTAGCAGTGTGGGACACTCAGGATTCCTGCCCCACAAAACTGTCCACCTTCTTCAAATGCTCTGCTTTTTGTTCACTTGGTGTAGCCATCAAGTCTTCCTTCAGTTTCCTGAACATGCTGTGTTGTCTTGCAGAAACATAGGTGTCCCTATTTATCACTTAACTACTGGGCATCTTTACATCTTAAAGGTGACTTTCCTAATAGGACTTTTCTGAACTCCCTTTGTTTACTCCCTATCGGATCCTGTATTTTCCCACTTGGTAGGAATTGTAATTATTTGTTTAATGCCAGTTCTGTTAAGAAAGGATCATTTCTATCCCCAGAAATTAGAACCAGGTCAGGCATGTAGCAGTAGCTCAATACATCTGTGAAATGAATGAAAGAATAAATAAACAAATAAAATAAATAAATAAAGGAAATGAGAAATATTGCTTGAGTTTTGGAAAAGACAGTGGAGCATCCTGCTCTTAAATATAAGGCCACCTGTATATCTATATATCTCTTCAGTTGAATGAATGCCAAAATAAGAATTTCCATTTTAGGGCAAAAAAATTACTGCAAGTCAGTAAGGTCTAGTGGAATGAGTTTGTCTGGTTGTCAGGAGACCTGGGTCCCATTGGCAAGAACTAGCTGTGATCTTGGTTAAGTCACAAAACTTTTTTTAATGCTTCATACCTGAAATTTAAAATGGAAATAAAATAGTTATCGCCTTAGTATTTGAAATAAACTTACAGTTATAACAGTACTTTATTTATTTATTTATTTAGACAGAGCCTCGCTCTGTTGCCCTCGCTCTTGTTTCAGGGATTGGTAATCACCATCCTCCCGCTTGTCAATCATCTGGGTTTTCACCCTTGACCATTCCCTCTCTTTCTCTTGCAGCCAAACACCACTGTTGTTGGCTTTGCCTTCTAGACAGCTCTGCCATACATCCACTTGTTTTTGTTCCCACTGCCACAATCTTATTCCATGCTACCACTGCTTCTCTCCCAGATGACTTGCAATGGCCTAATAATTAGACTTCTAATAATTAGACTCCTGGCTGGAGTGCAGTGGCACAATCTTGGCTCACTGCAACCTCTGCCTCCTGGGTTCAAGAAATTCTTCCTGCCTCAGCCTCCCGTGTAGCTGGAATTACAGGCTACCACCACCACGTCCAGCTAATTTCTGTATTTTTAGTAAAGACAGGGTTTCTCCATGTTGGCCAGGCTGGTCTCGGACTCCCGACCTCAGGTGATCTGTCCGCCTCGGCCTCCCAAAGTGCTGGGATTACAGGCCTGAGCCACTGTGCCTGGCCTGCTTCCCAATTTTCAAGACTCATCTGATGTCCCTCACTTCATCTTGTACTTTGCCAGATTACTGTGGGAATTCACACTGAGCTTCCTTTTGGTGATATTTTAAGGCACTTAAAATTCACCAAATTCTTCATTTAACTGATATATTTTGAGAACTAATTGTTCCTGTGCTAGTCTTACTTCTTCAAATAGATTCTAAGTTCCCTAAAGTGTGGAAATCTGGTTTATCGTATTTCCATATGCCCTCAGTATCTGACACATGTCGAGTTCAGAGTAGGTGCACAAGAATTGAGGGGAGAAGTCTGGAAGGGATGGACATTTGGGAAGATGGAGGATCTGTAAAACCCTCTTGTCCATTTTTCACCAGTTGTCCTTGTTTTCACCAGTTTTTATTTCATCAGATATCCCCCCTAGATTTAAAACTCTCTGTTTAGCTCTTTTAAATCCAATAAAACACTAAACAGAGGATAAATTTAGCTCCTGGTAGAGGGTCTGCAAATGCAGATGTACAGCATGTGGGAAGATTTCCAGGAGCTTTAGCAGAAAGTACCATATATTGGGCATTAGCTTTGGAGGCTGATTATAAAAGTCATTTTCTGTTTGTGATTTTGTAATCTTACTCTCAGGTGAGCTGTGGTCATTGCTGACAGGCTGGTCCATGCCCAACAACCATATCATGGTGCCTTTTTTCATCAATCATGAATGTTTTTGTGGGGGGTGGGGGCGCTTTTTTTTTTTTAAAGAAATCAATTGAAAGAAAAGGTAAAATAGGATTCTGTGCTAGTTTGAGAAACATATTAAAGAATACTAGAATACTTTCAAAAATTTATTCAAAGAGATTCTACGAAGAAGACAAAAAGGTTTCTCTTTTCTTGTTGTAAAGATTCTAAACTCCTTTGGGAGGCTGAGGCGGGTGGATTACCTGAGGTCAGGAGTTTGAGACCAGCCTGACCAACATGGTGAAACCCCGTCTCTACTAAAATACAAAAAAAATTAGCTGGGCATGGTGGTGGGTGCCTGTAATCTCAGCTACTTGGGAGGCTGAGGCAGGAGAATCATTTGAACCCAGGAGGCGGAGGTTGCAATGAGCTGTGATCGCGCCATTGCACCCCAGCCTGGGCAACAAGAGAGAAGCTCTGTCTCAAAAAACCAAACCAAACCAAACAAACAAACAAACAAAAATATTCTAAACTCACCAAGGCATTATCTTGAGGGCTGCTCTCATAAGACAGAAGGATGCCCCTGGACACCTGTGAAGTGTGTGGGTGTGTGTGTGTGAATGTGTTTGTGTTCAAAGTGTTTTGGGGGAACAGGGCCTAGAATGGGGAAGCCTGGGAATAGTAGAATCCAACTACCATGGCCGTTTGTTATTTCACTGTTGAGAAACCTTCTACCTGTAATAAGATGGTTATTAAAATTTTAATCAGAACTTTTCTGTGCACCTGAGGGCCAGGTCACGGAGTTTGCAGCTCAAGTATGTAGTTCCCATATAAATGACTTTAATTAAAAATAATAATGATAGTGTTATTTTCAATTTCTTAAATCTTGATCGTGTTTTCATTTGTCTGATCTCATTTTGATTTTTATCCTCTTAACAAGCCCATGAAGCAAGTAGGCAAGAATTACTGTCTTTAGGAACCGCAATCCATTCTATTTGTAAAAATTTTCCCTTGGTGATCCATTTCATAGTGTATCACAAATTCCATCTCCTCTTTTCTATACCTGTCTAGAAATATCAATACATGTAAACTACACATCTTTTAAATAACACTGTGTTATATGTGAAAGCGTAATTAACATAAAAGAATATATTTTACATACATCAAGCATAGCTAGAGGTCTCTCTTGGCAGACTGAGAGGCAAATGATGTGCTCTGGGGTTGCCTGTCATTCATCTGTGAAACCCAAAGGGCCTTCTTGAGATCTGACCCAAGGTGATGTTTTGTCCCTGTCCACATAAAAAGGTGCTAAAATTGCTGTTGCTAATGAAGAAAAGAGTAATCTCACATAGGGCACCTAATTATATCAATATGATGACTGTGGTCTGTATATGGACACTGAGAATTCGTAGGGAGCCCACATATACAAACCCACTCATCACCACCCAGGAGACATCAGGGTGTGGTCTGCTTTAAGGAGCAGTCTTCCTGTTATTGTAGCCTACTCTGAATGTGCCCCCTTGGGTTCTCTCCCAAATACACTCTGAACATCTGGTCATGGGTACATCTCCCCTGCCCTTGGACACCATGTGCTCTGCTTTCTGGATGCAGGAAGTAAGCCATCTCTGAGTACCTGCTGCGTCTCTGGCACTACCAGTTAGGGTTTTGTGTGCTTGTGCTGTGATGGAAGAGGGATGTAGAAGCTACAGGTAGGGCCTGTGTCAGTGGCTGTTCAGTCACCTTCTGTTGATTCCTGATGCCTGAGCAACAGTCCCTTGTTGGCGCATCTAGAGTTCTAGGAGTCCTTCATGAGTTTCCTTTAACTCCAAACCCTTCCTTCTTATCCTTTTCCTGGGCTGTACAGAGACTCGTTACCCTTTTATCCTCTACAGTCCTTTCTGTTTACTTAATTCTACAACTGCCTCATCTCACTGTGTTCTTGTAGTATAACTGTGGGGCTCTTCCCCTTTTAGTTAAGAAAGAAGCAAGACCTGGAGAGAATAACATGCTCAATTATGGAGCCAGGACTTTACACAGGTCTGTCTAAGGCCAAAATGGATGCTTTTAACCATAGTCCCCAAAGATTATTTCTCTTTTAAGAAGATTGCCTCTTATGTATGGCAAGGGGGAGAGAGTAATATTATGTATTCCTTCTTCAGGGAGGAACATGGTGGAGAGACAGAACGTTATTATTTTTGTTTGTTTGTTTGGTTGGTTGGAAGGAATTCAAATATGTGTTTGTTCCAGAGAGTGGCCTGAGAACAGAGGCCTGCTGTCAACTAGAATACTGAGTGAGGAAGTCTGGAAAGACCTAATAATCCTTATCTTGGGCAGTTAGACATAAATTACAGGAACTGTAGGTTCTGCAATTCTCGACTTACGGATGGCTTGTTTTGCTTGTTGGTGGGCAGGGGAGAGTGCATTGAGTTGCAAAGTGAGTGGTAGAGTTAAAGTATATTAATTTTAAGTCCATTCACATGTTGTCTAACTAGTGTCTATAAGATTAGCTGGAAGAACCCTAAGAAATCTAGTGTTTAAGTTTAAGGAGTGTCAACAAAATGGTCTTCAAGGAAAAGACACCAGACGAACCCAGGACTGTGCTCAGCTAGGACTCAGTTGTTCGTGCCTAGAGGGGTTAGGAGGCATCTTTTACTTCAGTTTCTATTTGCCTGAGTTTTAATTTTTTTCACTGAAATAAGTAGAAGGACAGGTTGGGGCTTCAGGAGTAGGATGACAGCTATATTTTTATGAGGTTTTGTTAAAATTAGCGTCTACATTTCAATAGCTCTACGTTCCCTCCTGCTTGATGGCGGCACTAAAGGGAGCCCCTCAAAACCTCCTCTGCTATTCCAGGCATTCCAAGGTGGCCTTGCAGGACAGCAAGGAAGAAATTTGCTCCTGGACTATGATTTCAACCTCGCCTGCTGTCCATTGCCTGTCATGAAGAAGGCATCGTGATGAGGTATTGCTTTCACACCCTCTGAGAGAATAGGACTGCCACATACTACCATAAGCTTGATGGCTTAAAACAACAGAAATGCATTCTCTCATGGTTCTGGAAGCGAGAAGTCCTAAATCAAGGTGTCTGCAGGGCCGCACTCCCTCTGAGGGCTCTAGGGGAGAATCTTTCCTTGCCCCCTCCAGCTTCTGATGGCTCCTGGTGTTTCTTGCTTGTGGTAGCATCACTCCAGTCTCTGTCTTCATCTTCAGCATTGCTCTAATCTCTGTCTTCATCTTCCTATGGCCTTCTTCCTTCCTGTGTCTAGAATCTCTTTCTCCTTTCTCTTGTAAGGACACCAGTCATTGGATTTAGGGTGCAACTGAAATCCAGGATGATCTCATTCTAAGATCCTTAACTATATCTGTGAAGACCTACAAAAGACCTATTTTCATATGGTCACATTCATGTGTACTGGAGGTTAGCAATTGGATATATCTTTAAAAATTATTTATTTTTAATGTTTGTGTGTACATAGTATGTGTATGTATATACATATATATATGGGGTATATGAGATATTTTGATACAGGTATGCAATGTGTAACAATCACATCCGAGTAAATAGGGTATCCATTGCCTCAAGCATTTGTCCTTTCTTTATGTTACAGACAATCCAATTATACTTAGTTATTTTCAAATGTACAGTAAAATATCGTTGACTGTAGTCAGCCTGTGGTACTATCAAATACTAGATCTTATTCGTTCTATCTAATTATATTTTTATACCCATTAACCATCCCCACTCCTTACCCCAGCTACCCTTGCCAGTCTCTGGTAACCATCGTTCTACTCTCTATCTCTATGAGATCAATTTAAAAAAAATTTTTAGCTCTCACAAATAAGTGAGAACATTCGAAGTTTGTCTTTCTACGCCTGGCTTATTTCATTTAACATAATGACCTCCAGTTCCATCTATGTTGTTATGAGTGATAGGATCTCATTTTTTTATGGCTGAATAGTACTCCATTGGGTATATGCACCGCATTTTCTTTATTCATTTGTCTGTTGATCAGCACTTACATTGCTTTGGATATATCCTTTGAGAAGACACCATTCATCCCATTGTAGGGACAAAGGCAACTGGAGAAAAGAGAAAGAAGGGAATAAATAAGGGCATGGAAGGAGTGGGGCCACTTGTGTCCTACTCCCTTTCTAGAGTATGGCAGAGCCAATTCTCAACCCTAGTAAGGGAGTAGGTTAAGTCAGAAGCCTAAGGACTTGCGAATCCAGCATGAGCAGAGCAACTTCAGGGCTTAAGTGGAAAAGGTGACTGAGACCATGATCCTAGTATTATTGAGGTGGCCTGTGACCTTGGGGTGGCTACCAAATAATACCCAAAGTTGTAGTGGAGAGATCCATGACCCCTATTCTCTCAGAGGATCTGAAAGCCATGGAGCAATATCTCATCAAGGTGCCTTCTGTGGTACAGGCAGTGGACAGCAGATGAGGTTGAAATCAAAGTCCAGGAGCAGATTTCCTCCTTGCTGTCCTGCAAAGCCACCCTGGAATGCCTGGAATAGCAGAGGAGGCTCTGAGGGGCTCCCTTCAGCACTGCCATCAAGCAGGTGGGAACTTAGAGCTATTGAAATTGAGACACTATTTTTAATAAAACCATATCTGTTCTCCTACACTGCAGAAGCCTGGGAGGATCTGCTTATAAAGGTACAAGAAAGATTAAAAGCACGTCCACATCATGTGCGCAGAAGCATGTGCTGAGTTGCTGCTGGTTGTGAGCTTGAAGCTCACAAAAATGAGGTTCCAATTTTGCCTCATTTGGAAAATCAGGAGGAAACAGCCTCTGAAGCCTGTGGTGAGAGTTGGGCTAAACATAATTGTCAGGAGCCCTGGGAGAATGTGGATGGTGGTGGAATTTGAGGGATTGATTGGAGGAAGAGATAAAAAAATAGTAAAAAAGAAAAAAAAAGAAAAATAGAAAATAATTTTAGAAATAACAATATTCCATGGTCTTTTCTAATGTACTACTGAGCAAAAATTCCTGCTAAGCAATAGGCTAATGAATTGCCTGGGACATAGGGAGCTCATTGCAAAGGTAACACTAGGGTCTGTGTTCCTTGGGCTGGTACCAACCAGGAAAAAATGAAGAAAGAGCCGCAGTGTCTGGCTAACCAGCTTGGTCTATGGGGGTCTTTCCTCAAGGGAAGTCTTTCCTCAAGGGCTGCCATGAATGGGCGAAGACTGAGGGAAAACCTTTCTGAACTAGGGACACATTCCCCCATAGGTGCTCAGTACTCTCCCTGAAGGCTGGCCTCCTCCAACCCCACCCTATCTGCAACCTTGGGTGTATTCTTTATTCTTTTTTTCAAGCGGGAAAGAGACACCGAAACAATTGGCTTGTTAAGTTGAAAAAACAGGAAACACTGGTGTGGCGGGGTTCTCTCTCTCTCTGTCTTTCTCTCTCTCTTTTTTTAATGCTTTCACTTTTTAGAAGAGATAAGCAAAAGATCTGTGGGCCCAAAGAGAGGGTGCTAGTGGGGTTCAGAAAAATGCTTCCCCGTGGGGAGGAATGAAATTGGCTTGGTCCCTTGTCAACGACCTCCTGTCCATACCCGAGGCAAAAAAGTCAGCACACACCCATGGTTGATGTGATGTGGGGAGCCACAGGGCCCCTGTAGAGAGATTCTGGCTCAGGGTTACTGTCTCTGCTGCCCTCCTGTGGCAGCTGGGAATTCAGGAATTGCTTTTTAAATGATGGAGGATATTGTTAGGTTCAAGAAAATGTTTCTGGGAATAAATGAGCCCATTTACCGCAGGCCCTGCAGGGGCAGCAGAGAGCAGGCCGCAGGCAGGGCAGCCTGGGCAGCTCTGCGCCATGGCATCCCCTATTGCTCCTCCAGATGGTGGGAGCCTGGGCGCTCTTCAAAGAAAACAATGAAGAGCACAGAATAGGGGTCACTATAGCGGACTAGGGAAGTTTGGATAGACCCGTGACCCCTCTGTCCAAACTTTGTAGCTCCCTCTGCTGTTTTCTGGAAGCTCTGAGAAGGCGGTGCCTACAGTTCACAACTCCAAAAGCACCCAACACATTGTTATCACAATAATTTATAGCCAGGATGCCTCTTCCACCTGAGAGGGAGCTGCCTGAGCCCTCAGGTTTATGTCTCCAGCCCCAAACACAATTCCAGGCACAAAGGAAGTTCTCAATAAATACTTGTGAAATGAAAAAATTGGCAGCCCATTTTAGGTTCTACAATATCTCTCCATCATTCATGATCAGAAGTTCTTTCAAATATCCAGAGTATGACATGGGTAAGTAGGATGGAAGGAATAAAAATGACCAACCCAGATAGGCTGAGAAAAAGTAGAGTCAGACCTGAGTATTTTAGTGCCCTTTCACAGCAAGGGAGCTGGGCAGAGGTTATCACATTCTGGCTCTTAATGTACTACCAAGCAAAGAAGACTTTAGTGGGGTAAATGGGGAGAGGTTACAGTAATAATAATTCATGTAATTGGTCAAATTCTTCCCATTTTACATAGGAAGCACATGATACATCCTTGCGATAAAGGGTCAGCCACAAAGCCACCAATCCCATCTTTCCTTATGGAGAGGAGCCCAAGATGCTGTCATGGTGAATGGAATGATATTGACCCATTACAGATTTTACCATATGAAGAGAGATCACAGGCAAAGATAATGAAAGACTCTTGCAAGAAGCCACAAGGCATCTGTTGGGTTCAATTCTCAGGTCACTCTATGCAGACTGACAGTCATGCTGGGGAGAGAATGGGAGTAGGCTGCTTAAAATGTTCTGTGTGTCCAGGATAACCTTTGCTTGGCATCCTATCTTTGCCGCATTATCCATTTTTAATTTTTATTTTATTATCAATATTTCTCCTATGAAAACACGTTTTTTGGTTCTTCATTATGCATAAAAAGATGTGGCTCTTAGGTTTTTTTTTTTTTTTTTTTGAGATGGAGACTCACTCTGTCACCCAGGCTGGAGTGCAGTGGCACCATCTCGGCTCACTGCAACCTCCACCTCCGGAGTTCAAGCAATTCTCCTTCCTCAGCCTCGTGAGTAGCTGGGATTACAGGCGTGTGCCACCACACCCAGCTAATTTTTGTATTTTTAGTAGAAACGGGGTTTCACCATGTTGGCCAGGCTGGTCTCGATCTCCTGACCTTGTGATCCGCCCACCTCAGCCTCCCAAAGTGCTGGGATTGGCTCTAAGTTTTAAACTTTTCTTATGTCCCTTTCTTTCTCTGAAAAGATCCTACTGACACAGAAATATTCTCTGTCACACTTGTCATTTGTGGCCTCCCCCACCCCCTCGGCACGTATCTGCCTCATTAGCTTCACATTTCTTTTGAGGACTCAGCTTGAGATGATCTTTTCCTTCCTCGCCTAGCACCAGTTCATTTTTCCCTGATGACTATTATTATTTGTTTAACCTAGAGTCATATTTTTGGGTACATTTTGCAAGGATGATGCTATAATGTATAAAAACATGCAATGCCATATTCAAAAGTCACAGATAAATAACTCTTTAGGTGATGGGTGAAACTGGAGATGCTTTTGACTTAATGTTCTCAGAGTAGAAAAATAAATGGGAATGTCATACTATGCATTTTTATTAAGCAAATGATGAAAGCAAAATGAAACATAATGTCCTTAATAGTATTTCCAACAAAGCTGAAAAGCAGAAACTTGGGCATTTCCCAAGCTATTGATGTATCTTGCCTTTAGGCTCTGTTCATTAGTCATTTGTAATGCCTATTTATATAGATCTTTTATTTTATTTTGATTTGCAATTTAACAACCAGAACCAGTGAAGATTCTGTTCTCTAGAACACCAGCTGGGTTTCCTTTCCACTAAAAGGGCATAGTGTTCTGGGAGATCAGGCATCTAGCATGAAAATGTTCTTTCTTTCTTTGTGGAAACTGTCTAAATTTGAAAGTAAATTTTTTAAAGTAGCAATTTGTTGTAGCAGGGACAATGGCTCATCATCACTTACTGAAGATTAGGAGTAGGAGAAATGTGAGGTGTTATTTTCTGAAGAGACCGGAAGAAGATAAACCTTCCCAAAGGTGCTCTGTCCCTTTCATGTTCAAGGAAAGAAGGCAATTTTGTTTAGTGGGTAAGAACCAAAAAGAATCATAATGGTGGCTGGGCATGGTGGCTGACATCTGTAATCCCAGCACTTTGGGAGGCTGAGGTGGGTGGATCACCTGAAGTCGGGAGTTGGAGACCAGCTTGGCCAACATGGTGAAACACCATCTCTACTGAAAATACAGAAAATACACAAGTGAGCTGGGCATGGTGATGCATGCCTGTAGTCCCAGCTACTCGGGAGGTTGAGGCAGGAGAATGGCGTGAACCTGGGAGGCGGAGCTTGCAGTGAGCCGAGATCGTGCCACTGCACTCCAGCCTGGGCAACAGAGCGAGACTCTGTCTCAAAAAAAAGAATCACAATGGTGCCACTCTCAAGTCCTAGGTATGTCCCACACTGCCTCTGCGGGACTTTTTTAGCAATTATTTCTCACTTTCTGCTTCTCAATGAAGAAACGGAGAAGTGAAGAGACTGAGAACTACTTCTCTCTATAATTGGTAGGGCTCTCCTCTTCAGTGACAAGTCAACACTGACAATATTTTATGTGTGGCACAGAATTATGGAACCAGAGAATAAAATAATTAATATGTAGCTCAAAGGCAGAATAACCCTTCAGTCATTCCAGGCAAAAACAACTGCATCTTACATTCAAAGACTGAGAAAAAATAAACTCCATAGTGGGGTACCTGGGGAAGAAGAAATAACATTTTCAAATATATAGACAGAGAATTGCCTTTTTAGGGTGGAAGTTACCGGTAATTTAAGTTCCTGTAGAAAATAACCTACAATCTTTCGAAGCTGAATGTCTTCTTTAAAGGGGTCGTTTAAGCTCTGTAAATGGAAGACTAGTAGTTATCTATGATTCTTAGGAGGAAACCTTGACATTTCCATCTGTTGCCATCCAGATTCTGCTGTTTGCTCATGTAAATTGAGTATTTTTTATCTGGGCTATGTTGTAAACGTGACTTTTAGAAGTTGTCTCCTCCTTCCATTAGCTTATTTTACTTATTGTCTCCCACATGGGACTATGAATGGTTGAACAGTCTACACTGTTTTTTTGGTTTTGTTTTTTGAGCAGCTCAAAAAATTAAGTTGTGGACTGAAAATAAAGAAAGCTATTCCACGAATGGTTGAATGTAGGGGCTGGGATTGAGCCATTTCCTATAAGGGAGTGAATACCCTGGGGATTCCTGAGGCTTCCTTTTAAGTCTTTTCTTGTTTTTCTGGAGAGTTAAGAGAGAAAACTATGTCCAGGCTTGAAGAATATTAGTGGGGAAGATTTGGTTTTGGGCTTAAGGTATGGTGATGCTAGAAGCTGGTATGACCAACCACCAGAGTAAAAAATATTGACTCGGAAGTGCACAGAGTCTGGGTAATACTGGAAGTATGTGGTGTGTGTGTGTGTGTATCTGAGTGTTTTTGGAGGGGAGAGCTATGGGTCCAAATCAGCAGGCATTAATAGGGATTTGGGATACTGGCATTTCCTGACAAAATTAACCCCCAAAGACCTGCTGGATTAGGTCAGCCAATGTGAGTCCTCCTTGGAAATATTGGGGAAGGAGTAGCTTTCCAAATTTCATCGAATGGTAACTCAGGATCAAAACTCACTGATATCTGAGGCTGTGTCTATAACCAGATTACATGACTGTGCACACAGAAGAATAGGAATTCAACAAATTGTAGATGCTTTGGGCTATAGAAGAAAACTGTAATGAGACTGAAAATGATGGACTCTCACAATCTGTGGCCCTAAATCCCTGGCAGGTAGAGTGTATTTAGCAAAATACTTGAGGTGTGATAAGTTTTGTTTGCTTATTTTTTCTCAATTTATTTCATCTTTTAACTTCCACTGCCTATAATTCAGTCAGATTATTGGCGCCAGGCTTATTGCCTAAGGGGAGAGACGAAGAGGTAAGTGTTTCAAAAGTGTAATGCCTTAGGTAATTCCAGAGGATTTGAGGCAAAGACAAAATGTTATGAAGAATATCAGTTAGCTTTTCTGTAGGACCAACTGCTCCCAAATGGAGTGCATAACACAAACATTATTTACCGTTGCCCGAGTTCTGCTGAACTGAGACAGCCTTAGTTGACTGTGTCTGAGCTAGCTCGTGGGCCTTCATTACAGTTCATGGCCTCCCTCCTATGCCTAGGGATTGTCTAGGAGTTGGCTGGGGCCATGAGGAAACGTGGTCCTGTGCCTCCATCATCCAGCGAGCTAACCTTGGCTTCTTCACGTGGTGGCTGCAAGATTTCAAGAGTGGGCAGATGTGCAACGCTCCCTCAGGCCTGTATCCCAACAGGCACTGCGTCAGTTCTGCCACTTTCTATTGACCAAAGAAAGTCTCAAGGGCACCCCAGATTCGAGTGGAGAAAAACCTTTAACTTTGATGGGAGGAGCTATGAAGACACATTGCAAATGGGCAGGAAAGGGTGAGGAATTGCAGCTATCTTTGCAATTTGTCACACATATCACGAAGGAATGGGGAACATGGACACTGATAGCAGGATGGCAGCCTTCTCTGTAGCCACTCACATGACAAAATATTGGCCTTACAGTTCCCATTCTGGGAAAATGAAGAACCCAGATGGTTAGTAATGATTGTAGTGATTAGAACAATGGTTTTGGGGCATAGTCCACAGTAGGAAAAATGCAAAACCCTACATTGATTTGTGGGGCCAGAGAGAGAAAGGTGCCCTGATGAGGCAGAAGCTCCCAGAGAGAGAATGGCTGTAATGTAAGGCCAGACAAGTAGCCCACAGATAGATAACAGAAATTCCTAGTTACCAGCCAACCACAGCAAGAAATGGAATGAGTTCTGTGCCTTCAGGTATGGCAGGGAACCAGCAGAGAACCTGAGTCATCAAGCCTAAATGAAGCTCTGTGGATAAGAGTGACAGCCATCTTGAAGCCTCTTGGATGGATTCACCACTAGGGACACAGAGACTTCCCCTGCCCTTGTCACCCCAACACTTCAGCACCAAGTAAGCCACCCCCCCAACATAAACATAGCAACAAGTATGGAAGGTAAGGGAGAAGAGATATCGTGAGGTTATATTTTTGAAATCCCAGGAGAATATAAGGTCAAAAAGAAAAAAAAGAAAACACACACACAAAAAAACAAAGAAAAACCACACAAAACAAAACAAAAAACAACCAGCCAAGCATGGTGGTTCACTCCTGTAATCCCAGCACTTTGGGAAGCTGAGGAGGGTGGATCATCTGAGATCAGGAATTCGAGACCAGCCTGGCCAACATGGTGAAAACCTGTTTCTGCTAAAAAAAAAAAAAAAAATTAGCTAGCATGGTGGTGTGCACCTGTAATCCCAGCCACTTAAGAGGCTGAGGTAGGAGAATCACTTGAACCTGGGAGGCAGAGGTTGCAGTGAGCCGAGTGTGCCACTGCACTACAGCCTGGTCAACAAAAGTGAAACTCTGTCTCAAAACAAACAAACAAACAACAAAAACAAAAACAACCAAAATAAGATGAAGTACAGAAAAATTTTTAAAGAGCGTGTGTTCTTTTCGATGGTTGAATTTGGTGGTCGTGATTCAGCTCATTTCCTGTAGAGGAGGTAAGAGAACACGTATGCAACTTCCCAAGAGTTTTTAATGACTCTCTTATTTTTATTAAGATATTAGGACAGGGCACTATGTGGAAAGCCCCTTATCTGGGGCTCTAGAGCAGGAGTAGTGAACAGCCTAATGTGACCAGGTTTCTTGGGCATAAGAATAGCTTCATGGCTCCAAGTCTGATCATTTGTGCATAGGTCAGTATATTGTGACCAATCTCCTTAAAGGCTGTTCATCCCGTGGTAGAAATAATAAAGTATCCAACACTGAGAGTGTTCTCAACATTGTTACTCCAGCCTTGGGAAGAGGTCTTCGATGTATGGCTGAGGCCAATTGCACCTGGGTGAAAGTGGCAGGTACAAAATGAAAGTGAGGAGGGTTGTGACAAAGTGTCTCAGAAGTGCCATGTTTGAACCCGTTCACTCTCAAGGTGAACAATGCTTCTGACACCGAGGCCAAGTGTTTACAGAATGTTGAACTACCGCTGGGAATGTTGGGAATTTCTTGCTATTTTTCACTGAGTGGGAGCCCAAGTGTCTGCGTTTGTGTTCAGGCTAAAGACATTGCTGTAGAACTCGGAGAAAATGGAGTGGGAGAGCAAGGAAACTGATCAGCCTCTCCCAGAAAGTGAAAGCAGGGGATGTACTAAAAGAGATGCTCTGATGGACCCTACGTTTCCTAGATTCTTCCAGTTACTGGTCTGGCAAAGGGAGGTGGTGGTTTGAATTAATGAGAAGGGGTTACTGGGATGAAAACAAGGTCTTTTATCCTTACTGTAACTATAGAGTTTGGTTAAAAAAAATAGAAGTCTTAACACAGCCCTGCAGGAATTAATGGAAGAGCCAGACCCTTGGGCAAAGGGGCAGAGTTGGAAAAAGGCTAAAAGAAGAATTCTTAGAGCTGAGGGGCAGATTTGGAAAAAGGCTAAAAGAAGAATTCTTAAAGCTGAGGGGCCAATGAGCACATGTAGACACCTAGAAAAATCAACTTTAGTGTTTCATTCTGCAGTGGTGGATTATTTAACCTCTTTAAGTCTCACTTTCATTGTCAAAAAAACGGACGTAAATGGTAGTAGCAACTTCCCAGAATCTTGGTTTCATAAAGCCCTTAACAGTGTGCTAAGCACTCAGGAAATGTTATCTCTTGTTATTATTACTTGTCACACTGACTAATATCAGAAAATCATGAAGGAGTTGTGAATTCAAGATATCTTTCCTCTCTCCTCGTCTTTGCCTCAGTTGAAAAGCCTCAACCTAGTTTAAGGATCTAGCCTCTAAGACTGATGAATCATGCTGTAGCAAAAGTGAATAGACGTGATTGGCATTCACTGGTGCTAGCCAGAGAATTAGGTTCCCCACGATAAAAATGGAATGGATTGGGCTGGCCTCATCTGATTAGAGAAATCTGCCCTTATTGCTGCTATGTGATTATGAGGCTGGACTTCTTGGACAGCCTGGTGGAGGTCTTGGGAGATGTGGGTAGGAGTAAGAGCTAAAATTTGTTGAAGTACTTGGTGTGTGCTGGGCACAATACTCCTTGTGGGGTTCAGTGAGGCCTCAGATGCAACATGAAAGGGGATTCCAAAAACTCAGTCATCAAGAAAAATATGATTTTGATGCAATATTAAAAAATATAAATTAATACAAAAAGTCTATGGTGAGCAAAGCAGCAAAATTTAAAGTAACAACAAAATCACTGAAAGTGCCATGTTGAGCAGTGTTGGAGTCTGAGACAAAAGGAAAAATCAGTTACATTATTCCTGTCTTTATTTATAATTTTGATATTTTGTTCAGTAACATTTTTTGCACTGTGATTTAAAAAAAATGTGCACTCACATACTGCCTTTGTTACTGAGTTTTTCACATCTGCTTAAATTTTATGCCTAAGGAGAGTGCCTCCCTTGCCTTCTCCTACTCCCACTACTTCCCTATATAAGAATTTATTGGCCAGGTGTGTTGGCTCACACCTGTAATCCCTGCAGTTTGGGAGGCCGAGGCGGGTGGATCACAAGGTCAGGCATTCGAGACCAGCCTGGCCAACATAGTGAAAACCCGTCTCTACTAAAAATACAAAAAATTAGCCAGTCATGGTGGCGGGCACCTGTAATCCCAGCTATTTAGGAGGCTGAGGCAGGAGAATCTCTTGAACCCGGGAGGCGGAGGTTGCAGTGAAATATTTTAAAAATATTTTAAGTTTAGGGGTACATGTGCAGGATGTGCAGGTTTGTTACATAGGTAAGCGTGTGCCTTGGTGATTTGCTGCACAGTTCATCCTGTCACCTAGGTATTAAGCCCAGCATCCATTAGCTATTCTTCCTGATGCTCTCCCTCCCCCATCCCCCCACCCCCAACAGGCCCCAGTGTGTGTTGTCCCCCACCTTGTGTCCATGTGTCCTCATCATTCTAGAGCTGCATTCTTTGTGTTGCTTGGCTTATGACCCCTCCTTTCAGCTTCAAAGCCAGTGGGGAAGTGTCTTGCTTCAGTTATTACATTGCCTCCTTCTGTTGTAATTCTATCTCTCTCTGCCTCTCTTTTATAAAGACACTTGTGATTACATGTAGGACCCGCCCAGGTAACCCAGGATAATCTCCCCTATCTCAAGTTATGTCCCCTTAATCAGATCTGGAAAGTCCCTTTTGTCTATAATGTGACATTCACAAGGTCTGATGATTAAGACATGGATCCCTTTGAGGGCCATTAATCAGCCTTCCATCAGCCGTATAGTAAGTGGCAATGTTCACATCAGACTGAGGCTGACTGGCTTCTGCATCCCTTTGTTGGAGTTTGCTGACGTGCAGTCAAACCAGGAGGCAGGCACCAAGGAGGCTGCATCAAGGAGCATCAATTTCAGTCTCATTAGAAGGCCTGACAAGCTCTGTAGGCAGCATCAAGGCAAATTAGTGGGGAGTCCTCCTCATCTTTGTCCTGCATCCAGAACCCTGCTCAGAAGTCAGAGGCAGCAGAAAGTCTCATGCTTAATGTTTGGAACCAAATTTATTTGACTATTCTAAGTAATGAGACCTTATTTTATGCTCTGAGCTGGAGAGGCAGGAAGTTATAGTAATGCAGAGAAAATGGATGGCAACCTTCTTTCATCCCCAGGTGTCACTTTCTTCCTATCAGTGTGGACATTCTTCTTTTGATGTATCTTAAGTTCTTACTGACTTAAGTCTCATTTTCCTGGCTTCTTTTGTTGGGAAGATGGAAAGCAATCACCTTCCACTATCTGAATGATAGCATTTATTATTTCAGAGACTAGTGACATTTTAGCCAATTTTGTCTTATTGCACAGGAAGTAAAAAGGAGTCAATGTGTGAGATAGACGTTGTGATTTATTTGCTGTTGGGTTTCAACATATATAATAAGAATTACCTTTATTTTCTGCCAGCAACTCTTTGTAAGTTATGCAAGGACATTCACAGACTATACCATTTAGAGCAGGGTTGTGCAAACTTCTGTAGAGTGACACCGTAAATATTTTAGGCTTTCCGGGCTAAACAACCTGCATTGCAACTACTCAACTCTGCTGTCATATCACATGGACAGATAGGAACGATATGCAAAGATGTCGGTGTGGCTATGCTCCAGTGAAACTTTATTTATCGACACTGAATCTCATATAGTTTGCAAGTATCACGAGATATTCTTTTGATATTTTCAACCACTTATAAACATTTAAATGTGAAATGTATAAACCATTCTTAGCAAACACTGGTAGTGGGCTGTAGTCTGCTGCTCTCTGACCTGGTAATCTTCAAATTTTGTAACCTATTCCTGGATGATGGCTTGAGGGCAAAGTGAGGTAGGCTGGCATGACATTATCCTGTTGGGAGGGCCAGGTGTATTTAATGTCTTGCCCCTGATCTTGTCTCATCTTCTACAAATCCATCAATGACTCTAAAATAAACTGCTGAGATTCAGTTTTAAGATAGCTCCTCTTCCATCTAGTTTGCTGTCAGCCTCCAGATCCTGGTTAGACTCTTTAACATCCACCTGCTCCCAGACTCCTCAGCCTCCAGATCCTGGTTAGACTCTTTAACATCCACCTGCTCCCAGACTCCTCCCTCTTGCTCCTCCCTTTATTTTCACCCAACTCTATTATTTGTGTACATTTCTGCCTTCTCCATTTTCCCTGCCAGAATGTAAATTCCTTGAAGAGTGAGAGCGAATACTTATTAATCTTTGCTGCTGTAGTGCACTTATATCAGAATGGTGGCCAGAGCGCCATAAGTGTTTTTTACCTGTAAATTCTTCTCCAAAATTACATGTTGAAATTGGGTGCCATCTAAAAAACATAGAGATAGTATGTCCTCTGTTGTTTTTCTGTATGTCATGCACTTTTGACCCAAATAATGATAAAAAGCAATTGTGTGAATGTCTGCATTTGAAGATACTACTCTTGGGAAATGGGTCTTCTTTCTCTCAGCACTGAATCTTCCATCATCCTGGCTCTAAGCTCTGCTAATTTGAAAATAAGGGAGAACAAAGCAGCTTGGTCTGGAGACGAATCACAGTATGAAAGAACACACAATCCAATGGCAAAGAAAAGGTGGACATGCTTAGGCTGATTCATACCCTGGTAAATTAATGGCACAGTTGCCTCCTGGTTACAAAGATCTACTTCCAAAGAAGCTACTCTTGTTGATAAAAGACTCCCAGCCCACTGAAAAGGAAAAGGAAACGGAGTCTCAGAACACTTCAAATAACTTTTCTACTGTTTGGAAAATATTTTCCTGAGATGCTGAGTTCTATCATCAGCAAAGAAATAATTTATTCAGAAGTGTGGAAGGATTTAGAATTTCTCCAGTGCTCCCTTTCATTCTGTTTAAGATGTGGGCCGTATCTTTGAGGAATTCCTGCCTACAGGTTGTCACGGGGTGGTTAACGGGATGTAAGAGCAGTTGCTACAGTATTGAGGGACCTAGACGTCATCAAAGTTTGGTTTGGATGGATATGACAACAGGACGTGTGCACAAAACATTGTATTGATGTTAGGCCAAAGATATCAATGAACAATTTAAAAATTCTGCTTCTGTGCTAAGGGCAGCCACCCTGCCGTGTGAGCAGCAGTGCATGAGGGCCAGGAAATTAAAAGGCTTAACCGCATGCCCCAAACCATCCAAGCTACTTTATTGTTCAAGTGAAGTGAAATACAAACACAAATAGCCAGGAGGGTGAAATTTAAATTAAACTTCAAAATCATTTTGTGTTTTAACCATTGACAGTGTTCTTTGTGCTGCAAATAAGGCCACATTTATTGGAAACCTAGAAAAATAACTCCCTTGGCTCTATAGTCCCCCTTTTACATACTCTGCACCTGTTCACTTTGAACACCTAGGAGGACTTTCTAAGCCGTGATGACCATGGCTAATGCTCTTCTCCAAGATGATGATCTGGATTTCAGCAGGATTTCAGGCCAAGATTGTTGTGCCTTTCATTGTTAGGTGGCTGCATTTGGAAATGCCTTGCAAGAGAGACATCTGCAAGGGATTCCTAATGATTCACCACGTTCTGGCTTTGTGACTTGGATACGCATTTCTGTAGACTGGTTTTTCCTTGGCACAGTTGTGCTACTGCTCTCCAGTCAGGAGCTGGATGTGAATGAGCAGGATGTTTCCCTGAACAGTTGAGCTTTTATTCTTTGAATCACAGACCACCTGCAGAAATTCCCCCTTATGGAAAGAGGTTGGAACCCACGCTGGAGCTAGGCAACAGGCTCAGTGGATTGGCAATTCCATGTTTTTTTTTTTTTTTTCCTGAGGCCAGGAATTTTTCTGCCTTCGGAGAGATTTGGGTTCATTTATAAAAGAAGATTTGATTTCTAAAAGTCTGCTATTAATGTGGCAGGCTAAATGAAAAAGTGTTGAAAGCAATAAGTTAAAAATCAATTTCTCATGAGAGGAAGCCAGGTGCAGTGGCTCACGCCTGTAATCCCAGCACATTGGGAGGCTGAGGGGAGCAGATCACCTGAGGTCAGGAGTTCGAGACCAGCCTGGCCCACATGGTGAAACCCCATCTCTACTGAAAATACAAAAATTGGCTGGGCGTGGTGGCATGTGCCTGTAGTCCCAGCTACATGAGAGGCTGAGGCAGGAGAATCCCTTGAACCCGGGAGGCGGAGGTTGCAGTGAGCCAAGATCATGGCACTGCACTTCAGCCTGGGTGACAGAGTGAGACTCTGTCTCAATTAAAAAAAAATTTTTTTTCATGAGAGAAAATAACAAGGTTGTAAATGTCATTGCCTGTGCCATGTAGAAAGAGGTATATTTTTCAAAGACATCTATCAGGTTTGCTACATAGATATTGTTTCTTTAAGAGGATTTAAGAAGGGTGTTCATACAAACTTGTATATATGGGGTTTGAAGTAGGAGGGAAAAAAAAACAGAAAAAAAGAAGAAAGGGAGTCTAGTGAGTAGATTTTAAGAACAGATGCAGTTCCTCCAGGCAAATCTGGTGAAAGGGACCAGCATGACTTCTGGCCCTTGTGGGGGGCTCTGGGGTCCTGTGGTCACCTCCTTCACAGTAGGCAGCAGCTCTAAGTCGCTCAAAAAAGCTTCTCCTTAAGGCCAAGAGAAGTCTTTATGTTTGAGCCTAGACTTTATATTTTTGCCTTGATTAAAGAATTCTCTGTGTTTATTTCTTTTTACTTGAAGGTGCTTTCTCTTTAGGTTGAGGCAAAAAGAAAAATAATTCTTACTAGTAGTCAGGAAAGACACGAAAAACTTTTCCTGTTACTTTGTGGGTGAGTACTGGCCACCATCTGTGGTGGTTTAAAAAATCTATCCATAAATGCTTTGATAGTTCTGCCATCATGAAGCGGAGTCTATGAACCAATCCCCGGAACGTGGGCAGCCTTTGTGATTGGCTTGATGAATAGAATGAAGCAGAGTTATGCTGCCTGACTGACTTCTAGGCCTTGGCTAGATGATGCCACATGGCTGCTGTGGTTTATCCTGTGACTCCAGTTCTGGGAGTCTTCTGCCACCATATTTGTAGTCTGGCCATTCTTAGGTAACGTGGAAAGAATTAACTCCGCAGGGGTAATTGTTCAAACTCTTCACATTTCAAAGAAGATTTGGCCCTTGTTCAGCCCCTGGAGTGTTTTTATTTACCTGAAACTTTGGGCCATGCCAGATAGTTAATAATAATGTGAATAATGGTAGCAGACTTTGGGCTGTGGTATCAGCTTTACCTCTGGAGGGGCTGAAGAGCTGAGGTCAAGCATGGGGGTGGTCAGCCATGCCAGTGTAATACTCAGTGAAAACACTTGGTCAAACCTTGGCCACCAAAGTTTGAGTGAGCTTCCCTTGTTGGCAATACTTTGTGAATATTGCCATATATCATTCCTGGAAAAATTACGTGCTATCTCAATGACTCCACTGGGAGAAGGCAACTAGAAACTTTCCCTTGGTGTCTCCTAGACTCTTCCCTAACCACCTTTTTCCATTGCTGATTTTAATCTGTATCTTTTTGCTGTCAAATACCGTAACTGTACATATAACAGCTCTGGTGAATTCTGTGAGTCACTGTAGCAGAGTATTGAACATGAAAATGGGTTTTGAGATTACACACACACACACACACACACACACACACACACACACACCACAGAGAGAGAGAGAGAGAGAGAGAGAGAGAAATAAAGAGATGAGAGAGAGAAAAATAGAGAGAGAGAGAGAGAGAGTCCTTTCTCATGAGGGATGCCCAGATGCTCCTATCCCAGCTGTTTGAGTCTTCCCAGTACTGGTTTTAGGCATGTGTGAAGAAGGTTTCAAGATGAGGTCAGCCCCAGCCACTGTCTGATTTAAACCACGTGATAGATCCTGAGTGAGAATTGCCTAGCTGAGTCCAGTCAATTCCCAGATTTGTAAACAAAATAGATGATTATTATTATTTTTGGCCATTGTTTTGGTGTAATTATTGTTACTCAGCAATAGATAACCAGAATAGGTTTTGGTACCATGAGTGGGATGCTATAATAGCATGTGTGAAGAGGCTAACAGCAGAAGTTTGATGGTCCTCAAAGAGACTTTCAGTAATGGATTAAAGGACATTGACAAAAGTGTTGCTGGAAGCTGGAGGAAAGGAGACCCTTGTTACATAGTGGTGAAAAGTTTGGAAACACTTTTGCCTAATGAATCCAATGAGCTGGTAGATTTGGCCAAGTAGATTTTCAGGTGGAATATTAAAAGCACCAACTTGTTTCTTTTGGCTGTGTGTAATAAATTGAGGATAAAAAGAAATGGGCTACAATTGGACAATTGGAAAATTCTGTCCCCTGACACATGCACAATAAGGGGAACGAAGCAGTATGGAGTCTAAGGGTCTGCATGTGCATTAGGAGGACAGGGTGGAGCTACCAATTGCAAAAAATTAGAGGTTAAATGAAAGAGGTGGGGCTTACAGATTTGAAAATAAAATTGGTTTTTATCTTCTCCAGAAGGCAAATGATTCTAAAATTAAGACACAGCTTCAGACCAAAGATTATTTCTAGGGTGGGACTTTAAATCCCTTCTAACATAATGCATCAGAGAATCTCTCAGACATACAAAAGGCTTCTAAGGTCTTAAGGCAGTGCCTATTAGATCTTCTCTAATCAAAAACAGAGCTTACAAAAAATCTTAAGGGTATTTCCCACAAAGTCCTACAGGTAACCTGAGGTCTAAAGGGGCTCATCTTGAGGAGATTTATGTTTGTGGCTTTTGTCTAATGGTATGAGTGATAACACAATCGTAGGCTACCCACAGAATTTAAAGAGCGTTTTAATGGTAGAAACATCGGCAGCTTGGACTAAAAGTGGCAGAAACAGTACAAAATATAGAAAGGGCTTGACACTCCCCAATTATTGTGAACAGAAAGCAGACTGAGGAATCTCCTCAATTGGAAATGCCAATACTTTCTTATGGGAAAGGATGGGTGAACCAGAAGTGAGAACCAAGAACAAAAAAGGCACAACAAAGAGCAATGAGAATCATTTCAAGGCAATAAACTGAATTCTAACCAGTAAATTGGCAATGTAAGCCCAGCTAGATTTCAAAATTGCTATGGATCAGTGTTTGTTGTGCATATCCCATTTTCCTTCTTTTGAATGTGTCTGTTGGAATATCCTATGCATATATCACCATTGTATGTGGAATATGGGATGAAGGAGTTGAGAATTTGTGTCTTTAGTTCACAGATATTCATACTGAGAGAAACCGTACTCAATGTGCCGCTTCTGAGGAAATACACCCCAGGAGACTCACTTACCCCTGGACATGACTAAAATGATGGGATCTTGAACCTTGAGCTTGAGCTGAATGCCATAATAGGTGAGACTTCTGAGAATATCTTAGAGGTCTTAAAAGGACATGAGTGTATTTTTCACATGGGAAGACTATAAATCCACTTATTTATTTTAGCTGTATATGATAAGATAAAGATAGTGATAAATTAGTTATAAGTGATGTTTATTTTCAATCAAAATTCAGAAGACAAAAGATTCAGGCTTATGAATTTAAAAATAAACCTGCTTCTTATCCTTTCCAGATGGCAAAGAATTCTAACATTAAATCCAACCTCAGGGCCCCTGCTTGGTGCTCACACATTTCAAATTGGAAGTGTAGGGAAGTTATTGTTTCGTAGAAGAGAACTTTAGCCATTGAGGGGAGGAAACCAATAGATAAATTCTTCTCTTTTTCTTGGCTAACAAAAAAATAATCCCAAGATGTGGATGCAGTGTTTATTACAGCTTTCAGCCACAATCCCAACAAGGTGTGCAATCAGTCACATTTAGTGACGTCCAGGTCAGTCACACATCTCCTACTCCTTTCTTACTTGCTTTCTTCTCCTTCTCCCTCACTCTTCACTCCCATTCCTTAAGCTTGGATACCTTTATAGCACATACACCCTCTACTTCAAGCTTTATTTCCTGGTGGTCAAGGCTAAGAAGGAGGCCATTTGTAGAGATTTGGGATATCTAGCAGTGAAGGGAGAATATATATCTCCCCACAAGTCCACCACACATATGCTTTGAACTATAAAAACTTGTGGACCTGCTCCATGGCATTTCCAGACAGATATTGGCTAGTTAGTTGTTGGGAAAGAATTGCTTGTATCTGCCAGAGTTTTGGAGACATAGACATTGACCTCTAAATCATTCTGGAGAAGTCTAAAGGTCAGAGGCTTGTTGGGGCTACACAGATATGTATAGTGGAGAAAAGATGCCACATTTTCCCACTGTTTAAGTGGGTGTTGTTGTAGGTCAGGTTCTTTGGGAAGCGCACTATAAAATGAAGAGTAGTGGGCAGTTTATTAGGAAGCATTCTTGGGATCAACTCTTGTAGAAGGGAAGAGAAGAAGGGAGAATTGGCCAGAGAGACAAAGTAGCTGTGATACAGTCCAAGTGAAGTCCTCAACTGATGCCATCAGGAGCTCTGAAGCTGAAATGGCCCTTCAGAGTTGTCCCAAGTTGGGGCAAAGGAGCTGGTCTTTTGTACTCACTTTGGCTGGTCATTGGAGGCAGGCCGCCCATGGTGACCTAAGGCAAGGAATCTGTCGTCACTGAAGGCAGTTACTGAAGAATTCCTGAGAGGTGAGTGCCAGCAGTAGTCCCACCATCTGGGGAAATAAATCATTCAGTCTTGAAAGGAGGGTGTGGGTGACACATTGCAGCATCCACTACAGATGCATTGGATGGTAGCTGGGCCAGGAGAAGCTTCTTCCAAGTAGAGGCAACCCCAGGTGATAAACCTTCCTGGATGTGCCTTGAAGTAGGGCCTAAAAAGGAGTCAAAAGCAGTCAGCCAGAGAAAGTATCTCCCAAAACAGAGCACAGCAGAGTACAGGAGCTTCCTACAGAGGGAACTCTGAAGAATTCATTAAAATTTCCTGCTAGAAAAAGTCAGCCTTTGGGCATCTGCTCACAAGTGAGCACCCACACCTGATAAAAGCAGCACCTGTCAAGATAGACCTTTGTTCCCTTAGCTGTCTTCTGCTGCCTCTCCCTTCTGCATCTTATTTGAGGTCTCCAGAAATAACATAGTGATGGGGAAGGAGAGGAAGAGCAAAGTAGAGTCATGGGAAAGGACTGTTGCAGTGCAGAATTTGCAACCCAAGCTGGGGAAGGGGAAAAGTTCTAATTGGATAAGAGACAAATGTCGCTTTAGATTGGACTGGATGCAAAAACGAATTGTTCAAATACCCAGAAATCCCCTGAACAACTCTGAGACCTGCCCTAAGTTATCATGCAATGATGGAAAATGGGGAGTGATTAGCACTTTTCCATTTAGTGGTAAGAAAGAATAGAGTTAGTTTCTGCTTCTACCCTGTTGAATATAGTACAGTCAAAAGGAGGTTCTACTTATGTTACTGAGCTAAATCTTTGCAAAACTCTATGGAATAGTTGTAATTACTCTCATCTTAGAGATGAACAAACAGATTTGGGGAGCCTCTGAAATGGGCCTTGCTCTTTGTGTGTGTTCCTTCAAAAAAAGTGATCCCAGCCCTAAGAGTTGGATTTTAGAGAAGGAAAGTAAACCTTGGAGGGTTCAAGTGACTTGCTCATGTCCTGTAACTAGTAAATGGGAGAGTGAGAATTCCAACTCCGAAGACTTTGCTTTTCCCTCTATAGTTGGTTTCTTCTGACCTACAGGATGTGATGGTTGGACATCACCTCTGAAATTATTTGTTCTGAACATTTCCCTGGGAACTGACTTAAGTCCAATAATACATTTTGCAGATGAGGGAAGTAAAGCTTGAAAAGATTAGGTGCCAGTTTCAACGCCATAGTAGTTGCTATCTCCTCATAGGACCATATTTAAGCCTGTCCAGCAAGTTCTGTAAAACACTATTTTAAGGGAGCATTTATGAGGTTTGTAATTTCATTTGATGCTGTGTTCAAGTAATTTGGCCAATAATGAAGTAAAATATGTTTTCAAATTTCAGGTTTTTGGTGAAGTTTTTTTGTTTGTTTGTTTGGAGACAGGGTCTTACTCTGTTGCCCATTCTGGCCATTCTGGAGTGCAGTGGCATGATCATGGCTCACTACAGCCTTGACCTCTGGGCCTCAATCCATACCCCCAAGTAGCTGGGACTACAGATGTGTGTCACTATGCCTGGCTAATTTTTATATATTTTTTGTAGAGATGGGGTTTCACCATGTTGCTCAGGCTGGTCTCAAACTCCTGGACCCCAGTAATTCACCTGCCTTAGCCTCCCAAAGTGCTGGGATTACAGGAATACGCCACCACACCCAGCCTGAGGGAAGTTTTGAGACCAATATTTCTCCTGATTCTGTGGCTTTGTGTTATCAGTGAGTGTAATGGTGATATGCTTTAACTTTATATCTGGCCCTGATGGTCAGTGATGCTAGTCATTTATTCATCTATCCATTCAGTTCTCATGCATTTATTTCCTCATTTGAGTTTGCTGCAAGGTACACTGCAAAAGGTTTTTTAAAGGGTATGAAAGACTGCACATATCCCATTCTGGACACTGAGCCATGCTTTTCCTCTGTGTTCCTCTGTCTGCTGCTGACGTGTGAAAGGGGTTATCCCACAAGAGGACGATTGTGATGTTTCTGACAGTTCTTGAAGGACACATGTGGCTCTACAAGGGACAATTCATATTTTATTTAAGAGGTTTAGAAGGACTTTGGCTAGTAACTACTTTCATTCCTCAGAGATGGGAGGTTTATTGTTGGAGGGAAAAATTGCACAGACAGGGAGACATTTTGGAGGCTGAGGATTTTCCTCAACTCCTCTTTTCCCTTTCTACATAATATAAAGCCTCCCATATAAATTAGAAATCTAATCAGAATTGTATGCTCCACTCAACAGGGATGGGCTTAATTGGGAAATTCGCTTAATCAGGACATCTCCCAGGGAACTGATTTCAGCCCGATGATACATAATAGCTATGATTGCAGTTTTAAAGGTGGTGGTAATTCTCCTTAATTGAGACACTTTTAGGTAATTTAATGCTGCTTGGGACTAGGTGTGTGAGAATGTGTATGCTTCTGGCCTCTCTGATTTGTTTTGTTTTCTTCTACAGTATGGAGTGCAGGATTAATTCACACAACTGCATACGTTAGTTCAGCGGTGCCCCGGTACCCATTTTCATTCACAAGACAAAAGTCTTAGGCTCCTTGGCAAAGAACTGCCATGCTTCTTGTCAGCAGTTTGGAATTGATACGTCAGCCCATTTCAAGGTGTGATTGTGGGCTGGTTAGCATTTTCTTTGTAATAGTTTAAGGGGAATTTCTTCAGGCAGCAGAAGTGATCTCCTTCTGGCTCTTTGATTCTTGCTCCACCTTAACTCCTGAGTGGCCTTCCTACTGGGACCTTATACAAATTCCTTTATGTTGACCTAAATTCTGTGGAGTTGAGCAGCATTTGAGAAGAATCAATTGCGGGGCAATGGTAAATGCATCAGATTCTTTTTTTGAGACCTACGCCTGAATTAGAGATGAAAAGTTAAAGTGATGGTTGTTGTTATCAACATCGTTTGTGCATTTCTTTAGCCCCTTTCGTCCTTTTAGGAACTGGGTATGCAATTGATCATAGTCCTCACTTCATATTACACTATCACTATTGGGCTACGCATGCCACTTTCTAAATCTATTCAGTCATTCAATCACACACTTTTTGATTTCCTTTTATCCCAAACCTGCCATCATTCTTCTCTTCTTTCTCCCTCTGTAGGCCAACGTTATACCATGTTTAATGTGTAACCTTTTCTTGTGTGCCTTCCTGAAAAATGTGTATGGTTTTACGTGAAGGTAAATTAACAAACAAGATAGTTATTTTTTTCATATAAAATAATTTCAAACGTGGCCTGATGATTCCATCATGTCATTAGGAACTCCTCGTCAGGATGTACGCTGCTGTCTCTAGTCTTGGTTTCCATTCTCAAAGTCCAAGAGAGCAGCCCAAACCCTAGTCTTCACATTTGCTTTCCAAATTGCATGAAGGAGAAACAGGAAAGAACAGGGTGGTATGCATGTATTTTAAAATTAAGATACATAGTATTGTTCCTCACTTTTTTCCACTAAGCACTATATATTTAAGATCTAACCGTGATTTTATATATATATAAAATAAAATTTATATATATATACAAGTTATTACCTTTAATTGCTTCACAATACTTCATGGTGTTTATCCACCATATTGTATCTCTTATATTAGTTAAGGTATGACTTAATACACAATTGCTAAACCTTTCGAATTTCAGGGGCTTATCAAACCATCTAATCAGTTAATAAAGTTGAAACAAAATTAATAGTTCAGAACATAGAGATCCCCTCCACCCTATAATTTAGGGACCCAGGCTCTTTCCATCTTGTGGTACTGCAATTTCATCACGTGCATCCCAAGGCTGCTCCAGGGCTTATCTCCATTCAAGCCATTGGGCAGGAGGAAAGAGCAGGGACATCTGCACTGGAGAGGGTTCTTTTTGGCAAAGCCTGTAAATTAGTCTACTGCATTCCAGCCAAACATTCTTTTGTTTTTTTGGAATGTAGTCATGGATTTATAGCTAATCTCAAGGCGATGCTAAGAAATATGCTTTTTGTGCATATCCTGGAGGAAGAGGAAAAAAGCTTGGTGAGGAGCCAGCAGTTTCTTCCATATGTATGTCCTGTGTCAGAAATTCATAGCCAGATTGCCTCTAGTTCCCTCCATCAAAAATAATGCTGCAGGGAACATCCCGTTTTGTACACTCTGTGGATCTGTGTGACCATGTCTTTAGTTTCTACACCGAGGAGTGGAATTGCTGCACCGTAGGACATGCACAGACTAATTTAGACTAAGTGGTGCTAGTTGTACTCTGGATTGGCAATACCATCTGTACTTACCACCAATGTATGTGGATGCCTCTATCCTCACATCTTTGTCTACACTTCATGCTTCAGCTTTCTTTTTTTGGAAGACTAAGGTGTGTAAAGAAATATATCATTGCTGTTGTAATTTACATTTTTTCCAATGGCTATTGATTTTGAACATCTTTTCATATGCTCTTATAAACCCTTGGATTTTCACTTCTATAAATTGTCTAGCAATATTCTTTGCTCACTTTTTCATTGTGGTTCTTGTCCTTTCCTTGAGTTGAAGAATATTGCTGAAATTGAATTCATGTATTTATGCTCATTCTAAATGCTTATTAAAAACTTCTTCCGGCCCTATGGGTCACACCTTTGACACTGAGAGTCTACTTCATCTTTTAAAAAAATTTTTTTTTTAGGCAGAGTCTCGCTGTGTTGCCCAGACTGGAGTGCTGTGGCATGATCTTGGGTCACTGCAACCTCCGCCTCCCAGGTTCAAGCAATTCTCCTGCCTCAGCCTCCACAGTAGCTGGGACTACAGGCCCCCACCACCACACCCAACTAATTTTTTTTTTTTTTGTATTTTTAGTAGAGACGAGGTTTCACTATGTTGGCCAGGCTGGTCTTGAACTCCTGACCTCGTGATCCGCCCGCCTCGGCCTCCCAAAGTGTTGGGATTACAGGTGTGAGCCACCATGCCCAGCCCTGTTTGTTTGTTTACAGGATCTCATTGTATTGCCCAGACTGGCCTCAAACTCTTGGGCTCAGGCGGGAGTCTGTTCTCGGAGTGTTGTTGAGTAGGGAGTCAATTTTATTTTCTCCATATAAAAAATCATTTTTGACCACATCATCTATTTTTGTTTTTAAATATTTTTAAAAAATTAACATATAAAGCAGTATTTATCATATACAAAATCTATGTTTTGAAACATATATACATTGTGGAATGCCTAAGTTTAGATAATTAAGATATGCGTTACCTCAGAAAGTTATCATTTTTGTGGTTAGAACATTTATGACTGCATCATCTATTGAACCATCTGCCCTGTATTCACTAATTTATGGTTCTAGCCTTTTCATGTATTAACTTCCCACATATTTGTGCATCTGTCTCTGAGCTCTATTTTGCCCTATGTTTAATTTGTCTTTTTTTTTTTTTTTGCCAATACTATTCTGATTTACCTTTCTGTGCCTCTGAGATATGTCAATATCAGGTACATTAGGTTTCCTCTTTCCTCTTCTTTTGAAAGATTTGTGCTATGGTTTGAATATGGTTGTTCCCACCAAAATTCACATTGAGGCTTAATCCTCAATGCAGCAGTGTTGGGAAGCCAGGCCCAGTGTGAGGTATTTGAGTAATGGGGGTGGAACCCTCATGAATAGACTATTGTCATCTCTCAGGAGTGAATGAGTTCTTGTTCTTGCAGGAATGGCTTAGTTCCCCAAGAACGGATTGTTATAAAGCAAGGCTGCTCCTTGTGTTTGGTGTCTTTGCACATGCCTGCTCACCTTTCCACTTGACTCATTCAGTACAAGGCCTTCACCAGAAGCTGATACTAGATGCCAGTGCCATGCTCTTGGGACTTCCAGCCACCAGAATCATGAGCCAAATAACCCTTTTTTTTTTTTTTTTTTTAAATAAATTACCCAGCCTCAGGTATTCTGTTACAGCAACACTAAAAGGACTAAGACAGCTGGTTTAGCTACATGTGGGCTTTTATTCTTTTATGTAGGTATTGGAGTATGTTGATCCAGTTTGTTAAAGAAATACCACTATAATTTTGACTCGGTTGCTGTTAGATTTGTAGATTAATTTGGAGACCAATACATCGTTATATTATAGTCGTTTCACCCCGGAGCTTGGACTTTGTCTTTACCTAGTCAACTCACCTTCTTTGTCCTTTATTAGCATTTTAAAATGGGATTGATTATGTTCTTGTGAGTTTTTGGTTAACTTAGTTTTAAGACAGTTTATAGTTTTTATTGTTATTATGAATAAGATCCTGTTTATATTACATATTCCAAGTAGTTATTGTTGGTGTAGAGCAATGCTATTGATTTTTGTAGTTGGGTTGGCTGCATATCTGGCAACCATGATAAACTCTCATTAGTTTCAATAGTCTATTGAGACTGTTGATTTGTCTGGGTAGATGATCACAACACATAGAAATAATAACATTTTATCTCTCTTCATAATCCTTATAAATGCTCTCTTTTTTATAATAATTCCTTCTCTCTAGTGCTAGACTAAATAGTAGCTCTGTTAATGAATATCCTTGTTTTGTTCTCCTTCCTATAGAAAATACAATTAAAATTCTTACATGCATAATGTTTGGTGTCTTTAGATTTTAGTATTTAATCTTTAGTATGTTAAGGGAGTTTCTTTTGATTTTTCTCACATCAGAGACTTTCAAAATATTAGAATAGAAATAGGACTTTATTCAGTGCTTTTATTTTCCTTGAGATAACAATACATCTTTTTTTCTTAAGTCTGCAAATGTGCTATTATACTGGCCCACTTTGCACTTGAAAACTCCTTGCATTCCTGAGATACACCCAGGTTGTTCATGATATATTATGACCCTCAAAGATAATGCAAGTGTTCTTGCCACTGAATGCAGAACCACTGAAAATTAGGCCTACAAAAAGAGGGCCATAATTAATTTCAATCTTCTGTTTTATCCTCCATCTCTCTCCATATAAAGTTTCTAGGCACTTACATAAACTGCTTTTGCAAGTTTTTGAAACATTAAGACTCAGTTTTTAATAAAAATTATTTTTTCATTTTTAAATAATGAAAATTTTGAAAAGTTCAGAGAAGTAAGAAGAGGGAAAAAAGTCACTTAAATTACTGACATGAAAAGACAGGCTTACCAACATTTTAGTTCGGGTAGCTACAACAATAAGATGCTTTTCCAGAAAAACTGTATTCAGATACCAGGTGGGCTGAATAGAAAAAAAAGCCAGAGACCAATACTAGCTACACCAATGGACCCTCTATTGTTAGCATTTTCAGGGAGGGACTATTTGCTGAAGTCCCACAAAAGCCATGGGTATTACTCTTGTGTCTATTGTACAATATAAACAATGAGTAGTTCTTCCAGTTATGGTGCCAACTGGCTGAAGAGAGTTTGGGCTCAGCTTCAAGTCATATATCTCTTAATTACTTTAGTAGGGAATAAAAGAGACATGGATCAGCTGTAAGACCTGGTGTGAGCTTGGACTCTGGAATAGCATTGAAGCCCAGCCCAGAATATTTTGAAATATCTGCTAAAGAGGCAGAACATTATGACATCCTTTCTGCTTTTTGGCCAAGTGATTCAACAAGTTCTATCAAAACATGTTGGGCATTTTTATTCATTGGTGTTCTCTCAAGAATGGGCAATAATCCTCTGGGTCTGAATGTGGCTTACATCTTCTTATGAATAATTTTGCATGTGGTCTTAGTTTTTATGTGATATCACAGAGCTTGTGGTAGTGATTCTTTATAATCCCTGCAATTCATTTTGTGTGTTTTCTTGCCTTGCTTTTTGTATATTGGAAGAAACCTGACCTCTCAAAATGTTCCACTCACTGACGTTCTCTGGCCCTGTGGCTTCTAGTTGGGTTTGTCCAGTGGGAAGTCTAATTGCATAATGTTCCATACCACTCCCCCTTCCCATCTTAAAGTGGTGTCAACAGAGGCTGTGTTCTTCTACTGATAGCCACAACTTCTATTTGGTGGGTATTTTATGGAAACATCATTCATTCTAGCTGCCCCTTCTGGCTTATGGATGTTAAATACCATAAGATGATGTGATTCGACCACATCATCTATTTTTATTTTTAAATATTTTTTTAATTAACATACAAAGTGTATTTATCATATATGAAATCCATGTTTTGAAACATATACATTGTGGAATGGCTAAGTTTAGCTAATTAACAAATGCATTACCTCAGAAAGTTATCATTTTTGTTGTTAATGCCATGTTGTTAATGTTATCATTTTGATGTTAGTGCCAGCCCTTACTGGTTTGCCTAAATCTTGCCTTTACTTCTGTCAATAGTTATTTTAATAAACCCTCTTTATTAATTCCTTAGTGTGTCATGTATTTCATGGCAGGACCCTGGATGGAGACTTGTTGATAGGACCAGATACACTCCACATATTGGTATATTTTGGGGCTTTCAGGATACTATAAGCTTAGGACAAAACCTTCCTGCTCTTTGGAAGTAGGTCACAGCTTATTTGGCTTTGATGTCCTCCAAAAAGGTGTGTTGCAATTTAAAGATGACATTGAACATGAGGCATCCCTATGAGAGCTTGGAGAAACATCATTTTATATGATTCTTTAGTGTGCAGGTCCTTTGACCACTGAATATTGTATTTTAATTGTGAGCAACATAAGGGAACCTCATGGGTGCCCATTGTTTCGCTATGATTTTATTTTGAAACAAGCTAGAGAGTCCCTGGAGGTGTTGCTTTCTCTTTATATTGACTTCTGACTTAATAGTAATAATAGTAATAATAAACAAGTAATATTTTGTCAGGCATGACATATGTACCCTTGATAGTCTCACTGATGATATGAGAAAACTGAGGTCCAGAGAGAAGTAAAGAAACTTATTCAAGCTCACATGTGTAGTAAGCTGCTGAGCAGAGACTCATCCCAGTTCTATTTAATTTCAAATTCTGAACCTTGAACTTAGTTTCTTCTCCTTCCCCTTCTAGAATTCCCCCTGTTGATTTTATTTTACTCCTCTTCTCTCTCCCAGAAGCAAACTATAACATCGGAGACTCCACATGTATTAAAGTAGATATCAGAAGACATATTGAATTTCACTTTGATGATATTGTAGCTTTGAATAGTATTTATTACTTATGGATCCACATAAATCCTATTATAAAAGAAGAATTTTAGTTCTTTGTTTGCACCTCCATATCAATTTTCCAATTTGTTCTAGGTGGTTGACATTTAGAGTCAGAATCACTGGACTTCCTTGACCAGTGAGCCAAATATGGGTTCTGGTTGGATTAAGCCAATATGGGGCATGACCAGAGGTCAGAGACTTGGAAAAGAGTGATGTGTTAGTTCATTTTCACACTGCTATAAAGAACTACCTGATACTGGGTAATTTATAAACAAAAGAGGTTTAATTGACTCACAGTACAGCAGCCTGTACAGGAAGCATGGCTGGAGTGCCCTCAGGAAACATACAATCATGGCAGAAGGGCAAAGGGGAAGCAAGTACCTTTTTCACATGGCAAAGCAGGAGAGAGGGAGTGAAGGGGGAAATTGTACATACTTTTAAACAACCAGATCTCATGGGAACTCACTATCATGAGAAGCAAGGGGGAAATCCACCCCCATGATCCAATCACCTCCCACCAGGCCCCTCCCTCAACACTGGGGATTACAAATCAACATGAGGTTTGGGTGGGGACACAGAGCCAAATCATATCATTTTACCCCTGGTCCCTCCCAATCTCATGTCTTTCTCACATTTCAAAGCCAATTATGCCTTTCCAACAGTCTCCCAAAGTCTTAACTCATTCCAGCATTAACTCCAAAGTACAAGTCCAAAATCTCATCTGAGACAAGGGAAGTTCCTTCTGCCTATGAGGATGTAAAATAAAAAACAATTTAGTTAACTTCAACATAAAATGGGGGTACATGTACTGGGTAAATGCTCCCATTCCAAAAGGGAGAAATTAGCTAAAACAAAGAGGCTACAGGCCCCATGCAATTCCCAAAGCCAGCAGGGCAGTCATTAAATCTTAAAGCTCTAAAATAATCTCCTTTGACTCCACATCTGACATCCAGGACACACTGGTGAAAGGGTTGGGCTCCCAAGGCCTTAGGCAGCTCCGCCCCTGTGGTTCTGCAGGGTACAGCCCCTATGCCTGCTTTTACAGGCTGGTGTTGAGTACCCGTGGCTTTTCCAGGCACACAGTGAAAGCTGTTGAGGAGTCTACCATTCTGGGGTCTGGAGGACAGTGGCCCCCTTGTCACAGCTCCACTAGGCAGTGCCCCAGTGGAGACTCTGTGTGAAGGATCCAAACCCATATTTTCCCTCTACACTACCCTAGTAGAAGTTCTCCATGAGGGCTACACCACTGTGCAGACTTCTGCCTGGACATCCAAGCATTTCCATACATTCTCTGAAATCTAGTTAGAGGCTCTCAAACTTCAGCTCTTGCCTTTTGTGCACCTGCAGGCCCAACACCATGTGGAAGTTGCCAAGACTTGGGGCTTGCACCCTCTGAAGTACACAGCCTGAGGTGTACTTTGGCCCCTTTTAGCCATGGCTGGAACTGGAGTAGCTAGGATGAAGGACACCATGTCCTGAGGCTGCATAGAGCAGGGGTGCCCTGGGCCTGGCCCACAGAATTATTTTTCCCTTATAGGCCTCCAGGCCTGTGATAGGAGGGGCTGCTGCAAAGGTCTCTGAAATGTCCTGGAAGCATTTCCCCCATTTTCTTGGCTATTAACATTCAGCTCCTTTTTACTTATGCAAATTTCTGCAGCCAGCTTGAGTTCTTTCCTACAAAATGAGTTTTTATTGTCTGCCACACGGCTGGGCTGCTAATTTTCCAAAATTTTGTGCTCTGCTTCTCTTTTAAATATAAATTTTCTTTGTTTATGCAGATGAGCATAGGCTTCTAGAGACAGCCAGGCCACATCTTAAACACTGCTGCTTAGAAATTTTTTCTGCTGGATACCCTAAATCATCTCTGTCAAGCTCAAAGTTTAACAGATCCCCAGAGCAGGGGCACAATGCCAAGTCTCTTTGCTAAAGCATAGCAAGAGTGACCTTTACTCCAGCTCCCGATAAGTTCCTCATCTTCCTCTGAGACCTCCTCAGCCTGTACTTCGTTGTCCATATCACTATCAGCATTTTGTTCAAAACCATCCAACAAATCTCTAGGAAAGTTCCAAACTTTCCCTCATCTTCCTGTCTTCTTCTGACCCCTGCAAACTGTTCCATTCTCTGCCCATTACCCATTACCCATTCTCTGCCCATTACCCATTACCCAGTTCCCAAGTTGCTTCCATATATTCAGATATCTTTTAGCAATGCCCTACTTCTCTGGTACCAATTTTCTATATTAGTTCGTTCTCACACTGCTGCAAGTAACCACACAAGACTTTGTAATCCATGAAGAAAAGAGGTCTAATTGACTAACAGTTCCAGAATTTGTATAGAACACATGGTTGGGGAAGCCTCAGGAAACTTACAATCATGGTGGAAGGGTGAAGTGGAAGCAAGCACCTTCTTCACATGGTAGGGTGGGAGAGAGAGAGTAAAGGGGTAAGTGCTACACACTATTTTTTTGAGATGGAGTCTCGCTCTGTTGCCCAGGCTGGAGTGGAGTGGCAGAATCTTGGCTCACTGCAGCCTCTGCCTCCCGGGTTCAAGCAATTCTTGTGTCTCAGCCCCCTAAGTAGCTGAGACTACAGGTGCACGCCACCACATCTGGCTAATTTTTGCATTTTTAGTAGAGGCAGGGTTTTGCCATGTTGGCCAGGCTGGTCTCAAACTCCTGACCTTAGGTGATCCACCCACCTTGGCTTCCCAAAATGCTGGGGTTACAGGTGTGAGCCACTGCACCCAGCCTTACACACTTTTAAACAACCATGTCTTGTGAGAATTCACTCACTATCATGAGAACAGCAAGAGAGAAATCTGTCCCCATGATCCAGTTACCTCCCCCAGGTTCCTCCCCCGACACTGGGGATTATAATTCAACATGAGATTTGGGTGAGGACACAGAGCCAAACCATATCAAGTAAAATTCATGGTTCCATGAGCTTCATCTCATCAGGACCTCATGTTTCCAATGAATGAATTTCTCTACTTCAGGCCATAGCTCCTGTTGGGTGGCCCTTTTTTTAAGGGAGCCTGAAGATTCTAGTATTTGTCCCTTCCTCTTGCTCCTTCATGCTTAGGGCTAGTGACAGATCCCCATTGTTGCTACCCTTGGACCTACCCTCCACTCAGGGAATAGGTCTTCATAACACTGCCTCCATTGCCCCATTGACTGTGACAGTGGGTTCTTGCCATGATGTTCAGGTGAGAAAATCGTATGATTTGCCTAAAGGTAAAAAAATGAGTTAATGAAAGAATAAAACCCAGATTCCAGAATTACTTTTGGCTCTTGAAAGAAAGATTGAAGTGGTCTAGCCAACTTAAAGAATCTCATGGGGAGAAATAAAGTCAAAAATCTCACCTGAAGACCAACAAACATTCTGCAGTGCTCCGGCCAGCTTCTGAAGTATCTATCTCCTGTCCAGTTCCTTTAAAAGTCTCAGAGAACCACCAAAGTAAGCTGAGCTGATGATCTTGGAACTCTTTTAGACAGTCAGCTATAGAGTTGACACCAAATCTTACCCATAGAAAAACAGAGCTTTAATACTATTTTGATCATAAATAGACTTCCCCTGTTCTCACTAAAACTCTTCAGTGTTCTAGTTATACTCTCAGTAAAAGAAAGAATCTATTTATCCTTGGCTTAGCAAAATTACCACCTTTTCATGATTCATAGCTGCATAAATAATTTTTAGCCATAAAAGCGATGTGATTTGGATTGAAGATTTTTAGAGCGCAGCTCAGGAATGGAAAACCTGTTGTCACAGGGCCACAATCTCATTCTCAATACATGTGAGGTGGAAAATGCCACTGTCGCTTCTCTTGATCCTGTGATTAAGGGTAATAATGTGTCATTTGGAAGATCTGAAGTGAAGAATAATGCACTTGTAAAAATGGTAGTTTGAAAGAAGATATTCATGACAAGCCCCAGCTCTTTCCTCTGATTAAGCTGTTCATTCTGTGCACATAGCAAAACTGTCCCCATGTGTCCCCATGCTGAAGAATCATGGGTATGGGGTCATCTCAGCTAGTTTGCTGCAGGAGCATCTGATGGGGGAGTAAAATGCTCATCTTTCCTGCTTGAACACCTCCTATTCTCTTAGACAAATTTGCTTGGAGCTCCCTGAATGTGATTAGTGATGGTGGTTGGGAGTACATCCCTCCCTCCTCCATAGGGAAAAGCCACCACTCTCCGATAGGTGGATAATGTGGAAGGACTCTCATGCTTGGCCCTTGGTAAATCTCTGCTTTTGTGGGTTGGGGAGTAGGAAAGGGCAGCAGGAGCATGGTTGCAGTGATGTAGACCTGAAAGATGAACCTGGCTGTGTGTTTTGTGCATTGTTTAGAAAGTGGGATACTCGAAGCTACCTTGCAGTAAAACTGGCTAGGTGCTTGGTAGTTCTCACAGCTCATCTTTTCATCTTAAAGAGGCACAATATTTTAACCATCTTAGACAAATAAGAACCCCTGTAATCCTTTCAAGGAGGCAGCATTAGTAACCTTTGATAACTGATGTTAGCATTTTATCACTACTATCAGGAGGATCCAACACAGTCCCAATCTATTTCCTTCAGGTTACAGCATAAGCCCCTCCTTTTTCCTTCTCAGTGGTAACAGATCCACCCATGTCTACATGCCAGTCTATCACTCTTATAAATGTGGAGCTAGCTGCTCCTTAACTCATCCTAGGAACCCACTCTTCTTCCCTTCTCTCCATTCCTCCTTCCTTTCTTCCTTTCTTCTTCTTCTTTTTTAGTTTATTAGTCCTGAATTTTTGAGTAAATGCATTTTTTGAGTGCATAGGTACTGTGCTAACATGTTATATGATTTTAAGGTATGAGTGAGACTTCTATCTTTTATTTCACGAATGACTTCTGAGATATCCAAGGCAAATACAGACACTTCCACCTTAACAGAATCTCCTCAGACATGGATCCTTGCTTGGAAGATCTGATTTGTTTGTGAGTGTCTGGGAACTTGCAAAGTTTGTTACGTATTTTGGGAGAAAAATCAGATTTGAAAAATATAAAGAGGGAGATAGTGAGGGAAAATATAAATCCAAGTTCTCTTCAGGAAAATTTCAGAATGGGAGAGGAGAGGGTTGAAGGTTTATATTTGGGAGGTAATTTAATGGCCTTGGTTGGACACACTTGCGCAGGTATAACATCTTGCATCGTGTGAACCAGTCACTGGGAGTGGTGGTGGAAAGGCTGATTTAGATGTGAAACAAGAGGCTTATACCAGTTGCCAACATAAACCAAATAACTTTAATATCAAACCATCTAAAGTCAGATAAAGATCACTGAAGAGACATGGGAAAAAATCAGGGAAAGTTTCATACAGTCAGTGGCATTTGATGTTGGGTCTTTAAGTCAAGTTTGGATCTGGAGAGATGGAGGTGGGAAGGGAGGGGAGGAAAGATGAAACTTCCACAAAAACGGGAAAACATGAGCCAGGTACACATGGAGATAATGGATTGTTCTGGTTCAATAAAATTAACCTGTTGAATGGCCTCTAATTCTCAGAAGGAAGTTAGAAGGAAATCATCCAGGAAATCTGTATGATGAGATCATTAAACATTTCAGTGAAAAATACCCTTGCAATTAATTTCATTTGCAACATGCGTGCTTATGAATCACTATATTTGTTGGGATGTTATGAAAAGGTCAAAACTAATTATATATTTGTTATGATTAGCTCAACATTCTAGCTGTCATTTTTTATTTTGGTTCCCTTGAGACAATGAAGACTCAGTTCTATCCCTACATTGGAGTTTTGAGTGTCATTTTTTTTTAGAGCTTTAATGAAAATGTTTCTTTTATCACTGTAATTTGGTTTATATGCTTAATGCCACCAAATTACTTTTAAATCTTGGCATGGCTTTATTAAAAATGATCTCATTTTAATTTGCTGCTCTAGATACAGAATTCATCATGAAGACAACACAAAGAGCTGCCTCTTCAGAGATGTTCTGAAAGTAGCTTAATGAGAAATCCACAAGTACTGAAGACATTATGAATGCATTCCAAATTCTCTCTAATGTTGGTTACCTGAAAATCTTTATGTTTTGTGTGTGTGTGCTTTCTTTTCCAGAAATTGCTAGACTTTCCTGGTCTCTGACTGGAGAATTTACCAGTATGTATTTCCTGTGGGCAGATGGAGATGCAAATCTGAGGAAAACTCAATGACATCCACAATCATGGTCTATAAAAATCAAGTGTCTCAACAAAGCATCAGATTTGAAATGTTACCTATTTAATTCTAATATTATCAAAGGCAGGGACTATATTTTGTTCAAAATCTGTGGCAGGTGTCTGTGTGGCATTTGCTTAAGGGGTTGTCCATTCTTTATTCAGTAAGTCTGCATTTATTACGTACTGTATGCAAGAGGATGAACAATTTATATAGAGTGATTGGAATTTAAAAGGAATATTCGGATTAACCCTTCTAGAAGCTTATAATCAGCTGGAAGTTTACAATATAATAGTCTCCTATGAGACCGTTGGAAACAGTAAAGTTTGAGACACTCACTGGAATTATCACATCATGACATCCATATGACTTGAATGGCTCGCTTTAGGAATGAGAAGTAATAAATCAGTAGCACAACTATTCCAAAGACTAAGTGGTAGGCACTTTATTTTATTAAATATTAAGGTTAGAAATGACATTTTCCTACTTAAGCACCTTGGCAATGCACTGGTATGCTTAAATATTGTATTGAGGAAACACTGATGGCTATCTTTCCATCTATTTTACTAAGTGATGGTGGTAGGCAACTAATTACCCTATGGATAGTTCTTTTAAAATTGAGTCAAAATTTGCATTAAAACAAACAAAAAAAAATATTGTAACATGCCTTAGTTAAGAACCCGTGCTCTGGACTCTGACAGATTGAAGTCAGAATCTTGTTCTTTAACCAACAGGCAGTCTGTCCTTGGGTTAGCTACTAATGTCTTTTCTTTCAGTTTCTTTTTGTGTAATGCAGATGATAATGCAGAGTGCCAGCCTCATACACTGTGGCTGAGAGGACACTCGAGATCATGTATGCCCAGGGTCTCCATAGGTTTGGTCAATGCTACTTGGTCTCCTAAGGGTTAGTAGGGAGTGGGGTCTGGTTTTGATGCTGTGGCGGGGCGGGGGGTAGTGTTGTACCATTCGCCACTTTATAGTTAAGTGATCTTGGACAAGCTATCTAACCTCTCGGAACCTCAGTTTTTAAAAATATAATATTTACCTTAGGGTTTCTATGAGCATTACGTGAGCAAATGTGAAGGACATGCAAAGCACTTGGATTTAGTACATCCTTGTTAAATGATAGCTGAAATTACAGTTGTTAATGTTACCTGATGATGTGAGCTTGATAATTTACTGAGAGTGTATCCCAAATGAGACTAAGGCAATGTATTTTCTCTTTTTGTATATAGAAGATACATATACATTTTTATATATGTATATATTTCTCATAAAGTCCAGATGAAATGTCAAGGTTGGTCTGACTCCTCGGGGTCATCCTGGATTACTGTGATGCAGGGTGGAGGTCCCTTGCCTTCTGTTGGCTCCTTTGGATTAGACCCCTATTTTTTCATCAGTGAAGGTTTCAACTTTATTAGTAGAACTCTGTGGCTGCCAAGAAGAGAAAGCTAGGGACTAATGAGTAAAATGTCTTATGATTTATTGTCCAAATCAGGACACTTTTGTGAGAGAAAATAGTGTTTAACCTATAGACCTTGATTTCAGGCTTAATGCCTAATGTTCTGGGCAAACTAGAATGTCTGGTTACTCTCCCAGTAAAGAAAAATGGATGGGAAATGGGGAGGGAAAAGAAGGAAGAAGGATACAACTGTAAACAAACAAACACATCAGACAATACCTGCACACAAATCCATTTTGAAGTCTCCATTTACCAAGCAGTCTCTCTAAAATGGAAGAAGCTTCTCTAATTGGATATTTTGTGGGTAAATCTTAAACACAAGTCTCTCCAGTGCACCTGTGACATGACTAAGAGTGCACTCACCTGCAAAGCCAGCCTGCTTGTTTCTGGATTTCTAGATGTTCACATGTCAGGATGGTTTAATGCTGGTCATTTCACTCCCAAGGCTTATGGGACTTTGAGTTATTGCTTGTAAACACAGGAGGTCTGTCTCCACTCTGGTGGATTTACCGTTCCTATTTCCCTCTGTTTCTTTCTTCCACACTGTCATTATTTTAAAAATACAGTCTAACCAGAAAAAGTTCCCCTTCCTATACAGAACTAGACCTGAACAAAACTGAGAACTTAGCGTACCTTTGAGGTCCCAGCCTCTCCGTTCATTACTTCTTCCACACATCCATAGGAGCTTTCTCCGGACATTCCACTACCTTGCTTGCTCTAGCCCTGCATACATTTGTCACTTTTTCCTTTGGACATCCTTGACCAGTTAATGCTTGTTCTCTTCTCATTCTTCTAGGCTGGAGGCATCAACTAAGCAGATTGTCACTTGGGCTTCCTTCAATCAATGCTCCAATTTTTACTCAACCATGGCCTCTCTGATGTTGGGGAACATCTGGTGGGCCATACATTTTAGAAAAGGTAGATTTTATGTTTCTTTAAAAATCCCACTACAAGGATAGCTCCCAGAGCTACCTTTCCCTGAGCTGATGCTGTTACCCTTTACATTATTCCTTCTTTGAAACAACAATTTCAGCAGATTCTTGACTAAGAACCCATGTAGTCCTTTTGTTGAAGGCAAAGGGTTAAATTAAAGCCATAGCTGCTGAGATAGAGGGGGGAAAAATGCTAGTTAGTTCTATTTTATCTTCATCTAGTTTTCTTTAAGCTACTTTCTCCTTATTTCTGTCTTCCTGCAGCTTCTTTTAGGCTAAGAATAAAAAACTTTGAGCCCTGCACTATATCTCCAACTCTGTGGGGTCTTGCCTTTTCTCCTACAATAAAGATGAAGCCCAGATTCGAAATCTGAAAGGAGAATAAATCTTAACTGTGAACATCATCTTTCAAAACAGCTGACCTCCATTTGTTTCCCTGAATATCTCACCTGGGCAATCTTTTTCTTTTAGCACTAAGAAATTGCTGAAGGAAGAAATGTTAAATCTAGTTTTTAATTAACTTCGCCATTGATTTCTACATAACTCTGTATGAGTCACTGTTCTTTAGTGAAAGGGATGAAAATCTCCAAGGTTAATGGTTGTTACCAGGAATTTTTCTGGACCGGGTTCCAGATACTCTACACTTTCTTCTCTCCTCTGAACTCATTAGCTTACTCTCTTCTTCACCCTAAAACACAAAGATGCACACAGAAACGTAGGTACATTTGTATGTGTCAAATGTTCTTTCAGAATGAAAATATCAGGGAGAAAGGAAGGTGATTATGCATTACATTTAATAGTTGACATTAAAAAAGTCCTGTTCTACAGTTTTTCAATATATTTTTTAATGAAGTTGTTTATAGCAAGTGTTATATGTATTGAATGAAAATTTAGTTATGTATAAGTGAAGACAAAAGAGGCTGGTGGATCTTAAAATATCCATAAACCAGATTGATATACTATATATTTTAGATATTAGAGGTTGATGTACTTCTTTTCTCACAAATTTCTGTAATAGTATGTGAAAAGATAGAGTAATATTTTCTAAAATAAGAGAAAAATTTAAAAATGGGAGAAAAATATTAGAAAATGTAAAATAGAATGCCTTGGATATAATTTTTAGTGAAGTGAATAAACTTTGTATTTCCTCCTTCTGATATGTTATCATTCTAGACCATCTTTAGCTGGTCAGATTCATCATACTCCAATTTATAAATGTTTAATTTAAGCCTTCTAATGCATTTTAATGAACGATTTTCTTCTATTTGTTGTCAATAAAAATTCTGATTGATATGAAATCTGAATATTGATTACAATCAAGCAAAACCTTTGTCCAATATCTGTTATTGTTATTGCCATTTTTAAGATCATTATTTTTCCCTTTCATGTCTGAAAATATTTTTGTACTTTGAAGGACTAGATTAAGTTTCCTAGAGATGTAGAATAATCCTGAAGAAACCAACCAGTTGTATGAAATACTGACTAATACCTATTTCTTTCCATTATTTCCCAACACAGTGAACGCCACCTCAATTTTCCAGTTAAGCTCTCCTCCCACCTCCCTGAATCCTGGAATTTTCCTTTGAGACCACTTTCTGAATCCATGGCTGTTTGGATTGTGCTTCAAAATTACCTCCTTCATCTGGTGGTCTCTCTGCTTCTGGTCTGGTGCAGTTACTGAAAGAATATTTTGGGTGACCTCCCTCTAGTCTCCCTTCTGGTCTTCTTTCCTTCAATTCTTCCTCTACCCTCAGCCACAGTGACTGCTACCTATCAGGCCTATCGGACTTACTTGCATTTTATATTTTAGCTACACCAAACTCATTTTTCCTCTAACATAATAGCCCTATTCTCTCTTATTTCCATGCCTTCTAATATGCTGCGTCCTCAGCCTGGCTCCTTTCACCTGATAATATCTGAGTGATCCTGCAAATCTTCAGTTAGCTATTCCCTTCTCCAGGAAGCCCTTGTTGACCCAGCCCCAGGTTAAATACTTCTGAGGGCTCCTTCAGCTTTAGACTTCCTCTGAGGAAGTTCTAATCGTGCTTTGAGTAATATACTATTTTTCATCTTTGTTTTATAATTAATTATGTGAGAACAGGGACTGATATGGTTTGGCTGTGTCCCCACCTAAATCTCATCTTGAATTTTAGCTCCCATAATTCCCACGTGTTGTAGGAGGAATTTGGCGGGAGATAATTGAATCATGGGGGCGGTTTCCTCCATACTATTCTTGCGGTAGTGAATAATTCTCATGAGATCTGATGGTTTTATAAGGGGTTTCCTGTTTTGCTTGGCTCTCATTCTCTCTTGCCTGCCACCATGTAAGATGTGCCTTTCACCTTCTGCCATGATTGTGAAGCCTCCCCAGCCATGTGGAACAGTGAGTCCATTAAACCTCTTTTGCTTTATAAAGTACCCAGTCTTGGATATGTCTATCAACAGCATGAAAATGAACTAATACAGGGACCATATCTGTTTTCTTCAGTATGGGACCCCCAGAACCTAGAATGGTGCCTAGAATGTGGCGAACACTTTTACTTTTTGAATGTATTTTTGCTTTCTGGTATCCTTTTCCAGCACACTTCACTAATGTTCTGAGTATCATTTAAACTATTTATAAAATTAGACTTTAGAACACAAAGATAAATTGGTTCACATAGTAACTAGGTAACTTGGTATAAACTAAAAGTAATTTTTAAAACTCAGCCCAAAATGACTGTGTTTGTCTAAACCAATAAGAAGAATTTTCAAAATAGCAAACTGCACAACTGACGACATACAGCAAACACACCTTTGCCAATGGGAGCAAGTAATGGGGAACAAACCAAGCTCAACTTGTTCTGGAAAAAATCCCTGTTGTTTTATTATTACTTAGAAAGCACACACAACAATTTATTGGGGAAAAAGAAAAAATGCAAAATAAGTGAGCATACAAATTTATTTTAAAAGAACTGGTGTCACTTCCCAAGTCATATCTATGTGAGCTTTTTAAACTTTTGTATTTCTTATATCTGTATTCATAATCAGAGTTATGGATATAGATATATGGAAACACATCACACACTCCTCAGAAATCCTTTCTCCAAAAATCTGTAGGGAATGCATCCTTTTTCTTCCTACAGGCGTTTCCTTGGATCACGCCACAGTCTCTTTTCTCTGAGTTCGTCTCTGATGACAAGTAAGGATACTTGTGAAGGAAGATTTCCCCTTAGTTCTTGACTTTTTCTTTATTTTTTTCTGATTCTTCAGTGAGATTCCCAGTTCTTCCATGATAGCGTTGAAAGAGAGACACTAGGGAACATGAGATACAGACCATCAGCTTAATTAAGCCATGTGCCGTTGACCTGCCTCTTGCCTAGGTATTTATGAACACAAGATATTGGCTTGAAGGCAGCTCTGTCACAATTGGCCAGTTCCCATCACCTCCTCCTCCACCCGCTGGCCACCCACCTTTTCTAATCGGGGAAACTGAGATGGCAAGTTAGCTGGGCAAACTTTGGGATTTCATTCACAAATGCAGTAGTATAAAACTACCCAGTTAAAGCAAACTCAGGGCTCTCAAAATAGATAACTTACCTTTGCTGAGACACCAAAATAGAGTTAAATTAAGTCATTTCCCCCACTGAGATGATCCAAACATTGATAGGATTATCAAGGCATACGGACACTTCAGTAATGCTATAGAAAATGAACAAACCTTCTCTACACCAAGGCTTTGTTTTTTTCTCCCATGAAACCTTACTTTGTTCCTAAAATAAAATCTAATTCTTGATGACTTTCCTTTCTGATAAAAAAAAAAGAAAAAAAAACAATTTTAAATTGTACATTTTCTCCAAAAAACAGAGATTCTGGCAGCAGCAATGATGCAGCTGTGGTCGAAATGAAAAATAATGTGGTACTGAACTTCACAGCAAAAATGATGGCATAATACAAAAGAAAATGGAAAACGGAATTATGGTTGAAAGATGTTCTACATATACAGACAATATATATAATCTGCATTGCAATTATGCTATATCTGTTCACATGCATAGTACATAAATGGACCAATAAAACATAATTTGCTGTCATTTTTCTAGCCAAGATAAGACCTTTGAGTGAAAAATTCCTGCTCAGAGAAATTTCTATAATGTCCTGGTTAGAGAAATTTCTAAAAAGTAGTTTTCTTTTTGATGAGGTCACTCTTAAAACATCCTCTAGTGATATAAGCCAGCACAGGAGGACAAAGGCAGCATGATTCCACTTATATGAAACATCTAAAATAGTCAAAGTCATGAAAACAGAGAGGAGAATGGTAGTTGCCAAAGGCTGGGAGGAAGGGAAATGGGGGCAGTTGCTGCTCAAGGGGATATAAAGTTTCAATTATGCAAGATAAATAAGTTCTGGAGATCTTCTGTACAACATTGTGCCTATAGTTAATATCGTCTTGAACACTTAGACATTTTTAAGCGGTTAGATCTCAAGTGTTTTTACCACAATAAAAAAAAATCCTCTAAAAACCATAGCCTTTGGTAAAGGTTATAGGAGTGCAAGCATACTTTTTTAACCTTAGCACACAAAATGGATATGGTTGAAAGTCAAATGACAGTGTGCCACCAGGTAATGTGTCTAGGTTGTAACTGCCTTACAGGAAGAAATTTGTGTTCTATGTTTGCAAAGTACTAAACATCTAGTGTGTTTCTTGTGTATCAGCGTGCAACATGTGTATTTGAAAATGTTCGTTTTGTTCCCAAAATAACTTGATGTAGTTTAGAGAAGTAGTAGTTTTAATTTTTCTATTTTTAAATTTTTTCTACTTGATTTCAAAACCAGGCCTAGAATTTAGGTTCTAGGTGTAAACTATTGGCCTATCAGATGTACGTCTCTTAAAAAACTGGTTCTTTGAATAAAACTTTTTATCTCTTTTAAGCATAAGTGTTTATAGGATTTGAATTTCACTTCCATTTTCCTGTAATACAGAAACATAAAAACTCATGTCATGTGTGCTAATTTTCTTTCAAACAGTAAGTTGTGGCTTCAGTGAATTGGGAGGGGTGTCATGCCACACAAAGAAAAATGTCAGAAAGTTTTTTATGAACTATACTTAAAAAATGTTATAGCAAGTACAGATGCTTCTCACTTACTATGGGGTTGTGTCCCAATACACACAATGTATGCTGAAGATATTAAGGAGAAATTGCATTTAATACACCTAACTTACAGTTTAGCCTAGCTTACCTTATACACTCATGGAACACTTACACTAGCCTACAGTTGGGCAAAATTATCTATCCAGCCCATTTTATAATACAGTGTTGACTCTGTCATATAATTTGTTTATTGAATACCGTGCTGAAAGTAAAACACAGAATGGTTGTATGGGCACTTAAAGTATGGTTTGTCTAGTCTGTGTATCACTTCCGTTCCACTGCAAAGTCAAAAAATTGTAAGTCAAAACATCATGTCTGTATATCATGAATGAAATATAATTTGTTAACATTACACCATATAAAGCTTGTGTGTTGCTACTAAGAGCAAATTAATATTTTATAGTGTAATTGTGATATATAGTATTGTATCAGAGTTTTGCAAACTTTGCTCAGAAATTTATTTCAATGGAAGAAATATTTTTGGCATTAAAATGGAAGGAACGAAAGGAGGAAAGAAAAGAGTGTCAAGAAGTTTGCAAACTTTATTACATATTATACCCTTTATATAGATGGGGAAATTTACTATTGGAGACATTAAGTAACTTACCCAAGAAAAAGAGCTTGCATTTGAACTCAATGTATCTGGACTGCCCAAACCAAGAGCTTTCATGAGAAATCATCTACACATTACCTTTTAAAAATATTTTTTATCACTATAGATAGCTTTTTGTGAATTTTCCCAAAAACCATTATGTTAAGAAATTCCAATCTTTCTGCTTTACTTGAACTCTCAAGCATTTGATTTTAGGCATGTCATTTCATTTTACATTGAAATCGCCCAAATGAATCTCTGACTGTGACTTGACACACACAGAGGAAGGTCTCATTGAAACCTCTTTTCCCTATTTTGGGTAGAAGAGTGGTCATAGATATTACCTGACAATCTGTTTCAACTAAGTTTATTTTTTCAAAAAAGGAACTCCTCCCCCAGATTTTAGACTGCCTTAAAGTACAACAAACATCTTTACTCTTGACTAACTCCAAGTATTTATTTCTTGCTGCTTGTGTGAGAGCAAATATAAACATAGTTTTATCAGTGGGCGGCTTTCTTGGTCTTTGGTTGCAAACAATGATTTCTTTTTGATTCTCACTTTGTCTCTGACTGTTGAAAAGAAAATGGCAAGATATTGGGGCTGACCTTTCTGCCTCCAAGTTTTTGCTGTAGTCACAAGGAAAGGTGACCTTTAAGGCCTCTCCCAGCCATGAGCTCGATCAAGTAAACCACACATTCTTGGATCCACAGGAAATGAAATTGTGAAGGTCATCTTTCAGCCCAGAGTGGCTTGGGAGGGGCTCATATTCATTAATTAATTTGCCTTTTGTGATCTCAGAATTAAGGATACATATAAAGATTGAGCTTCTGAACCGGGACCAAAATGACAGTAGCTTTCTAAAACTTCTGTTTGTAGGCTTGGGTTTTTCATATTCACAGAGCCATAGAAACATTATTTTAAAATATGTTGGTTTAAATTCCTAAATCCTACTTTCATGAGAAAGTATCAAACATAATGGCATTCAGCTAGCTGCCTTACTCAAGACGTACTGCAAAAGGAGGCGGGATACTCAGGTAGTATTTTCTGGTACTTTGCATACTGGAAAGTCCTCCAGTAGCCTGGATCTGGGGCCTGGATTAAAAATGTGATGGAGTTCACATTTCTAATCTACACTTGCACTTGATTTTTTTTTTTTTTTTTTTTTTGACAGAGTCTCACTCTGTCACCAGGCTGGAGTGCAGTGGTGCCAACTTGGCTCACTGCAACTTCTGCCTCCTGTGTTCAAGCGATTCTCCTGCCTCAGCCTCCCGAGTAGCTGGGACTACAGGTGCGCGCCACCACACGCGGCTAATTTTTGTATTTTTAGTAGAGATGTGGTTTCACCACGTTGGCCAGGATGGTCTTGATCTCCTGACCTCGTGATCCACCCCCCTTGGCCTCGCAAAGTGCTGGGATTACAGGCGTAAGCCACCGTGTCTGGCCTACAAGTGACTTTTAGTTACAGTTTAGAATTAGTGCCTGGTATCAGAATGAGTTTTAATTTCAGCTATACTTCCTAGTAGCCGGGTTACACTGGGCTAGGTATTTATTTTCTCTTGGACTCAGTTTCCTTATGTATAAAGTGAGACAATAGTAGAATCATTTTCATAGAGCTATTATGATAATTCAATGTACTGTTATATGCAAAACAGTCCAATGGGTGGCATATTTTAAGTATGCTCTTTCTTTAAAATAAAGTTTTATATACCATAGTATATATTTTAACTCTATGCCATTCATTGCACTCACGGTCTTTTTTTGTTTTTGTAGGAGAGATACAATGAAAAGGTTGATGGTTCTTTAATTTGAGCCATCTGATGCACATCTGTGCAGCAGTTCCTTTGAGTTGCTTTTACTAGTGTTTTAGTTAAAATAGTTCCCATAGGTGTTTAAAACATAAATTTTCAATGCCTATTACCACTTCTTTTGCCCAGTCCATGTTTCTGTGTCTATGTAGTTGTAGGCATTATGACAACTTGTATTGTGCTTTATACATAGGCACTCCAACATCAGAAGGAAATAAAAGCTCACCACAGTCCCCGGCAATTTAAAAATTCCATCTCTGTGCTTATGAACCATCTATTAATAAATGAACCTTTATAATAATGTCTGATAGAAAAATTCATTTACAAATGAATTTATAGTAATAAAGTATGTTCTTGCCGTTTATGCTGTTTCTGACATTATCCAAAAATAATGTAGAGTGTGTGTGTGTGTGTGTGTGTGTGTGACCTTTCCTTTAGAGGAAAGGAAATGGAGAAACACAAGTTAGTCTAGTAGAGATTGAAATAGAAACTTCAACTAAAACTCTTGGCTTTAGAAGGAGAGAGATTTGCTTGTTTATTTCAGTTTTGCAGAAAGTTATTTCTCTTCTCTGATTCCTCCATGCTTGTGGTGTGTCCCTAAGGAGCCCCTTTTCTTTCATATTCTGTCTTCTTTGCTTTCTTTTACCTTCCCTTTTGGTTTGTTTCTTTTTTAATTGCTGGCTTCATGGCACCTCCTTTGAATTAACCTCAAATGTTTGATTTCTTGATGCTTGTGTGAGCCTGAATATAAATTATATCTTCTCTTTACACCTTTATCCTTCCGTTGCAAATGTTGCCCTGGATGGGGTGGGAGGGACTAATAAAGTTCTATTTGTTTTGTACCTAAAATACTCTGCCTCACGAAGAATGATTCAGGGGAAAATAACAATTTTTTTAAGTTATAGATAAAGCTCTGGGCAAGAATTGGATTTGAGTTTGCAGTATTCAAAAAACTAGACTATATGGAATTGGCTTTCATACTGGTTGCAAACTTGACATCAGATTGTGAATGTTAGATTGATTTCTCATTGTACATTTAGCATTTATACATTCACGTCTTTCATTCATTGGTAGGTATAGGTAAACATTTCAGAGAACTGCTTTGGATGCTTATACCCTTGAGGATTTTTCTGAGGAATTATTTTTCAGAAGCTCTGGCCTAGCCAATAATACAATACAAATCTTACATTTTGTATAGGTTTCTCCCTTTAATAGGCTCCTTATTCAAAGGCACTTGAAGTGCTCTGTGAGACAGTCTGATAAATTTTCACATTACACATGGAAGAAAAAGGATGTAGGAAAAAGGAAGAAAGAGGATATTATTGTCATTGTATAGATGTAAAACCTTGCATTTTATGTATAGACCTACCATAAGTTGAAAGCAAGCTATGATTTGGAGTATTTTTATAAAGACAATTTCAGTAAAATGTAGACTATTAAAGAAATAGTTTCCTGAAAAATAATGGGATTATTATTACTATTTTTTTTGTCTTGGTCAAATTCCTGCTGTAGTTCTGTGGAGCCAGTGTCTCAATGATTATATTTTTTAAAGAAGGACAAAAACTTCACTTCCTTAACATTTTTTAACTCTAAGCTCTAGTGTAGGAGCAAACCTAGGATGGTTTGCGGATACAGTCAGGGAAGTTTTTAAGGAATAGGAACAGAAGAATTGTATTTAGGGATTTGCAACATAGAGACTTGTATAGTCTGGTCACCTATCTGTTCACAGATTTCACTCCCTTCCAAGAGAATTAATGATCTAAGAGCAGAGGTCAGGCTTTAATCATCTCTCACTAATTATGTGAAGGCAGGTGGAAGGAGATTTTTGGAGTAGTTTTATGTGTACTATCCTTGTGGGAAGTTTTTGCATTCCAGAACTGAGGATTTGGGCAGCATTTCCTGTGGTTTGATCCATTTTCTGAGCGCATTCACAACCCATGGGCCATCTTTTATGCACCCATCCTTGGAATTTAAAAAAAGTGAATCCTAGAGGTTGAGTGTTGATCACCGTATTAGCTTTTAGAATAGTGGTTATGTTGATTTGTGCCTGAGAGCTAATGAGAAAGCTGATTCTCATCTCCTGGGTCCGTGTAAAGAATGTTGGGGTGAAGGAAGTCTAGCCACTGAAATAAAATGTACAAGTGTGGTCGCCCATACTAATCTCCACCTGTGACCCAGCAGCCACGTCTTGCCTGGCCCGTTTTCTTGCACCTTTAAAGCTTTAAACTGGCTCCCCATGGGAAATGACTCTCGAAAGCCCCTGTCTTCCTTTCCTTTGGCTACAGCATGTAGACTTCATGAACTCCTTTTTCCCGTGTTTGTTAATGTTATGTTTTCATTACCTCCATGTTGTCTCTTCTGCTCTATTTAATTTTTGTTCCCACACTTGGGACCTGATGCCCAACATCCTTACCATCTCGGATCCTAGATTTAAGTTTCTCTGTTTGCATGAACGCATGCCCTAGAATTCCTTGTTCTCCTAAATGAGCTCTTTAAACCATAAAAATATACCTATGAGGGTCACAGGGTTACTCCATGACATCAGATACACAAGTGTCTTCCTCCTGTTGTTCATCTTTATTTAAAGATTTCATTTAGAAACCTTATTCTCTCAACAGAAAAACAGTCTATTTTTAAATGGCATGCACAATCCATATGGATTCTTAATTTAAAAAAAATGATCCTTAAAAAATTTTGCACATGGGGTGGCCACGCAGGGCTACCCAGTGCAAATTCCTGACAAGTAGGGGATGTGTAAGTTCATCCTCCTCTAACATTAGGGATAATGTCATGGAAAACTTTGAAAAGTGGAGTTAACATTGAGGCCCTGTAATATTTTGATATTACTCTGTGTGCTTTTTTCCAGTTCTTCTGAATCCCAGTCCTTTTTCTCACTTTTCAAGTTACAGCAAGTGCTTTTATATGCATTATCTTCAGGGTAGGGATGATATAGAAAGAAAAAAGACTCAAATTTGGAGCTTTGAGCTTTTTAAATGGACTTTTGTGGATCTGTAGAAGACGCTGCAGTCTTTGAAGCTATTAATTACAACAGTCAGGTGTTTGAAACAAGGAAAAGGCAGGTACTTTGAATTGTAAAAGTTTGACATTAAATATCAAGCATAGAGGCTTCAGGACTCAGCCTATAGGACTGAGGATGGAGTGTAAAGAAAGGGTTGTCTTGTAGCTGCTCTCAAGGAGAAAAGTTCAATCAGGTGATGTGAGAATCTTGACCAAAGCCTAGATGCCAAGGGAGATCTGAGGAGGGGCACCTCCTCTGGCTTCTCTGGGGGCAAACTCCCATGCAGCCTGATAGGTGTGGGGACCTGAGAACACAGGGAAACCATAGCCCAGTCTCTGTCTCAGGCATTCAGAGGAGGCAGTTAATGGAGCAGAGAAGTGTCAGTGGGGTATGCCATCAGGCCAGCCTGAAACTGTCCTCTGAGACTCCCATGGCCTCCCAAGGGTGCTCCAGAGCAGCTAAAACATTTTCCTGCCCTAGAAAGGACACATGAATAGCTGATGGTATAAAAGGGAGCATGAAACATGGCCCAGTCCAGTGCTATGAGCAGAGAACAGAGAGATATTCCTGCAGTGAGGATAAGCTTCCAGTGGGCCTTGTATACCTGGAAGTAAGCAGCTCTCCTTGCTTAAAAGTGGCAGAAATGTGGGTTTGTCCTTCAGTCCAAACCACACAGTGCCTTTCTCCTCTTCAGAGTCATTGTCAGAGGCCAGTGTGGCTTTGTGCCTTGGCCCTCTAGCTTCTCTCTGGCTTCCTGCACTGAAGGCCTGAGAGGATTCTGCATGGATTGGCTTTCCCTCACCTCATGGAAAAGGCTTGATTTTTTTGTTTTTTGTTTTTGTTTTATTGCATTTCAGAGGCTAAATTAGGGCCATAAAATAAACTTCCAAGAAATTCTTTGCATGCCCTTTCTCTACAGGGAATGGCACTACCTTTAAGCTAAACTGATCGTGATGTGTAGGGTGTTAGTTGTCCACAGTGCAGGTATGCACTACACGCATAGCTTTCAGGGCCCTACCTTTAAGCTAAACTGACCATGATGTGTAGGGTGTTAGTTGTCCACAGTGCACGTATGCACTACATGCATAGTTTTCGGGGTACCAGTTTATGCCTATGGTAGTGGGAATGCATTTTTCTCAAGCTACAAACTTGGATTTGCAAACAAATTATGTGATACTATTTAAAAAAATAGAACTCACTTTAGCTTAGAGGTTTCCCATCTGCTAGTGTGTCTTATCAACTCAAGGTAATTAATTCACCTGTGGTTTAAAATGCTTTCTTTTCGTTAATGTCTTAGTGAATGCAAGCCTCTCTCCACATTCCTTCTCTCTTCTCTGCTTTCCAAGGGTCAGCTGGGATAAGGAGAAGTGTCTAGAGGGCCCAGGATCAGCTAGTCCAAGGCCACCCTCTGTCCTTTTGTCTTCCATGGGGATGTGACATCCTACTAGGTCATGAACACTGATTTCTGTCTCTGCTGTGCCCTCTGAGATGACCATGGTCCCACTGTGGTCTCTGTGTCACATCCACACACTCTGTGTCTTTCCTGCTCTAACCTCAAGTCTTCCAGTCCACTGGTTCTCTCAGCCCTTCCACACATGCCTCTTGGGTGAGAAGAGCCATGGATTTTTGGCTGTTTTCCCTGCTTTCTCTGAGATTGAGGAAGACACTATGTATGAAACATTCCATAGCTTCACTGCCTACATGCTGTTATTCTGCCATTCAGGAGACAGTGGCATACAAAATGTCTCTACAAGTCTTATCACCTCCTGGCCCTTCACCCTGTGAAGTAAAAATGGCATTTTCTGTCCAGGATTCCCTTTTAATTTTTCTGTGGTTTCTATTCTTCTTCATCCTCCCAAGTGTGAACTTGGCTCAGAGATGGTAAGTGGTTTAGGAATAACCTCCTCGCAGAGATTAAGGTAGTATCTAACCTTTGTGACTTTCCTCCAATTTTCTCTTTCCTCATGGTCAGAATCTGGTCTGGGGTAGGTAAATCAGGTAGTAAAATATCATCATCTCTGTTTCTCCAACCTTAGCCTTTTGGGTTTTGGCTCTGGCCAATTATAGATAAACTTTTTTGAATTATAACAACTTACATATTCAATGAAACATCTGGATCTTGCAATTAAAAACCATGGTTTCCAAGATTTTTCTCTGTGCTACAAATCTGCAAGGACTACTTAACATCTCAAAAGCTAAAAGTTTAACTCATTTTTAGTTTGAGAACAGTTCATATAAAAACTCCCATACTTGATGGTAGGAAGAAGGGTAGGGATAAAAACAATAGAAAATAAATGCACTCTGTCCTCTTTCTTTATTTCTCCTTGTCTGTCTTTAGAAGAAACACTAAGTTACACTTACAGAATAGAGAGAGTCTTCCTATGAGATCCAGTCTCATTTGTCATCCTCTTTTGTGAATTGTGAATGTGTATTCATTTCTACAGCTTCAAATAGCTTCCTAGGTATGTATCTCTTTTTTTGTTTTGTTTTACCTGGTCTGTAGGCTCATTAAGGTCAAGAACAATTCTACTTCTGTAAAATTCACTCTGTCTGTAATGATTTGCTTATGATTCATTGGATGGGAACCTTCTTGCTTCTTGATGTCATGATGGCTAGTGGGGCCATTTTCTCTATATCCAGGGGAGGCCTTTCTGCCTTGAAGTACTGGCAGGACACAGTCATTCTGACAGCAATAAGAATTTCATGTGTCCAAGAGAGACACATAACCATATAAAGAAATGTAGAAACAAAAATCTCTTTTTATCACTGCTTCTATGTTTTTTTGTTTTTATTTCCTTCCCATTTTCTACTAGAGTCAAACAATATTGTTTGACTTCAATGCAGAGAACTTCAAATGCAACCTCCTCATTCCACAGATGAAGAAACTGAGGTTGAGGGAAGTAAAATGACTTGCCCAAAGACACACAGCCCTTTAGCAGTGGTGTGGAAACCTGAGTTCTTGGCATGTGATTCCCAAGTCACCTGTCTATTGGGCCATGCCCATCGTTCAGAGTTCGTTTGGTTGATAAGACAACATCAACTTGTACATTAGAAACGTTATTTCTAAATTGATGTTAATTGCTTCCTGGCTTTTCTAATAATTAATGAATGTTTGAGTTTTCAGGCAAAGGAAAACCTCTTTGCACAATTACAAAAATAACCTAATTAAAGAGACTTTTGCAAATCACTTGCTAAATAAGTTGATCAGACTCCAGAGAAATAGAACTGAAGACTCTTGGAAGCATCTGATAATATGCCAAGGAACACCGAGGAAAGATAAATACCAAGGTTGAGTGGGTTATCAAATGACAGTAATTTCTTGGTTCTTGTGGCTGGTAAACTGATCAGGACTGCTTTCATGTCTTAGGTTGAAAAATCAGAATATTTGAATATTTTAAGTCTAAACCCTCCAGTTGAAAAACTGGGGAGAAAGACAATTCTGGTCAAGTTAAATTAAAATATTTTAGTTGCTAGGGGGAAATACAGTAACTTTATTCCATCATCCAGGTCTTACTCATTTTTGTGTCTATCTGGATGTATGCATTGCAACATGGACACACATTGTTGTGTACTTTGGGCCATTAGCTGTATTTGGGCTGACAACAACAAAGTTCAAATTCTGCAGGGTTTCAAATTCACACACTGCATTTGTAATGTTGACTTTCTATCACAAGGATGTTCATATCTTTGCAAATAGAAATTCTTAGAAAATTTGCAAAATTTTCTAAGAAAATTTGATTTTCTTAGAAAAAGCAAAAATGATTTTCTTAGAAAAAGCAAAAATGATTTTAAAATGCTTGTGCATATGGACATAAAATTCCATAACTGTGAGAAGCATAATGAGATGTTTCCTAAAGGCAAGTTAAAACTGCAGCATCAAGCAGAATTTTTTTTTTATTATCTGCAAGAGTTAATTAATAATACCATTTGGCACTGTTAGATGTTCAGAAAATAGTTTAATAAGTAAGAATGCTTTGCTTTCCTTTTGCTGTTAAAGGCTGTTCAGACTCTCTAAATTGCTTACTAGGAAATAGACCTTGTGGTATAAGGGTCATGTGCTTGGAAACTAATTGGGATTCATTGTAGTACTGCATTGCCACAGATGGCTCATACAGAACATAATATAATACCAGTGAAATGCAGTGAGGTATTTGGAAATAATTTTCCTTGGATAGGTTTATAATCATATGATCCAGCTGATTTTCCCAACGGCAAGATTCCTACCCACCATGTATTCCTTAAATAGCTCCAATTTTGCTTGAAAAACTCTCTAAAATAATTCAATTTATAATTTTAGTTTAAAACAAAGTAAAATATAAAGCTTAATTTTTTTCCCCTTATTTCATTAGGTTAGAAGCAAACTTATTAGGAAACAAATTAGGCAACACTATGTTTCATTGCTGTTGATGCATTTGTTCAGTCTTTGTTTGTTTGTTTATTGATTTATAGAGATGAGGTCCCACCATGTTGCCCAGGCTGGTCTTGAACTCCTGGGCTTACAGGTGTGAGCCACCACTACCAGCCACTTGTTCAATCTTTTAATGCCTCCCTGCTCTCTCCTAAGCTTAAACAGTATTTTTCAAAGTATAATCCACAGACAATCTGTTATTATTTAACAAAAACTCATGCTCAACAGCTAATCTGAAATAAAACTAGTGAAACCACTATATTCAAGCTAGTTTTAATAAAAACTCATGTTTACTATCTACTTTTAAATAATGCAACTACCGTTAGGATTGTTGGGAAAAAAAATGTAAGAAAAGCTATTTAAAAAAGTAAAAATAAAAACACCTTTGTATTGGAGATCCTTTTAAGAAGGAATCATGTATGTTAATTTGGGAAAAAACTGCTACGTTCAAGCTAATTTTTATGAAAACTAATGTATACAACTAGTTTTAGTCATTCACTTTCAGGCTTCATTGTAAATGCAGATTCCTGGACTCTTCCTACTGAGGAGAAAGGTCGAGAGGTAGAGCCTGTAAACAGCAGTTTGGATAATTTCCCCAGGTGGTTCTGATTTACACCAAAGTAGGAGAACTAATAATGTAAACATAAAGCTTGAAAAAAAATTTTTTTTTTCCTTTCATATTCAAGTCTTTTGTTCTACAGTTCGCTTGAAATGCAGTGGTTCCTGGTCGGGTCACTGTGGTCTTAGCATCCATTGACGTGATGGCAAGAACTGGTTGAGAATCAGTATAAAGGGAGAAAGAGAAGAGTGTGGGCTGGGCGCGGAGGCTTATGGCTGTAATCTCAGCACTTTGGGGGGCCGAGGCAGGTGGATCACCTGAGGTCAGGAGTTTGAGACCAGCTTGGCCAACATGGTGAAACTCCTGTCTCTACTAAAAATACAAAAATTAGCCAGGCGTGATGGTGCACGCCTGCAATCCCAGCTACTCAGGAGGCTGAGGCAAGAGAATTGCTTGAACCCAGGAGGCAGAGGTTGCAGTGAGCCAAGATGGCGTGACTGCACTCCAGCCTGGGCGACAGAGAAAGACTCCATCTCAAAAAAAAAAAAAAAAAAAAAAAAAAGAAGAAAGTAAGTACTCGAGATTTCTCCAGGAAGGAAGGGTAGAGAGAGAGCAATAAACTGTCTACTTGATAATTCTGAGTTGATCTAGCTCTATAGTTTTGCAACTAATCATGATATCAATTGAATATCATAAAATTTCTACCTCAAAGATGTGCAGGTTTTTCCTGAATTCTAAGTGGAAAGGGTCTGTCAGATTGAATGCCGAACATGTGTTGTACATACTGCATAGGATTAGTGGCTCTATCTCTGCAATCAATCAAGCAATCAACAGCAATGATTTATTGAGTTCTAATTATATACATAAGTTTGTGCTTTAGCTTAGTGGTTCTCAGCGTTTCCAGCACATTAAAATCAACTGGGCATCTGAAAAAATTACCATTGTCATGCCCCAACTAATTAAATTAGAATTTCTAGAGACGAGGTCCAGAGCTTCTACTATAGATTTTCACATATTACCAATTTGGGTCCTTCTTCCGAGTGCAGTGACCTCTGCCATTGATTTATCATGCTTGTACAAGAAAAACTGCTCTTAGAGATAGAGCTTGAGCCTCTAAATTAGAAAACCAATTTTCTAAACCAGATTCCATTTTAAGATGCTTGATAAATTTTAGTTACTGCCCATGTGACCAGAGAACAATATTTAGTTTCTCCAGAAGGTACCAACAGTTGTTAACGGATATATATTAACAGGACTTTTATTAATTATTTCATTTTCTATGCCATGATTTTATTTAATTATCATAGTAAATGTATAAAGTCCATAATATTACCTTCATTTTACAAGTAAGAAAATTGAGGCTTAGAAATTTACTCTAAAGAATACATAATTATTTATTGAGTGGCTACTATGTGCCAAGCACAATGCAAGATGTTTTGTACACTATTATGGGATGAGATTCACATGATCATACCTGTGTTCCCTTGAGGATGATCTGTGGAACACTGGTCTGTCAAGATGCTGTGGGGAAAAAAATCTGCAATCTAATAGGCTTCAGAAGTGCTGATTACTTTTCTACTTTGCTGAAAATTCTCAACGTGCAAAAACTTGTGACGCACACTGAGATAGCATGTAGTAAAGGAACATTTAGAGTGACGCTCTATGGGTTATTTAACTATGAAAATTCTATTTGAGAAACATTTGCCAATTGAACACATTTTGAAAAACACCCCTACAAAACTTTGTGTTCCAGAAATGTTGTCCCACTGCTACATATTAAGAAATTGAGACTGAGAAATTTGGTAACTTGCCTGCAGTCATTCAGCGTGTGGCTCTGCTAGAACCTGAATCTAAGTTTGGCTGTTTTGGAAAATTTTCTTCTGCTTCTAAAATCTATAACTACAGGCCAATGATGGATATCTACTTCTCTATTAGTAAAGCTGAATTTAAATTGTTGAAGGGATCAAATGTAATGTATGTGAAAACATTTTGAAAACTATAAAATAATACATAAATATCAGAATTAGGTAGTATACAGTCTAAAGTAGTATAGAAATATTAACTTTTGAAAGAGATCATTTCTTTATCCAAATCTCTGAATTACACTTTTAAGTAATAGTCTCTGCAGAAAGTTAAGTTTTGTCAGTTATTGTTAATTTTGATTGTCAATACTTCATCAATCACACCTGAACTCTTTTGGTAGCATTTTTGGTTTATTAAATTGTCTTTGGGAGAGTAAACTTAGGAAATTTGTGGTTTCTATATACTGAATCCATGAAATATGAAACTAAGAATAATGTCATATTCACCCCAACATCTGATTCTATTGATTATGAAAATGTGAACTCTGACCTGGGACAAATAGTATGTTGCTTCTAGTTTAATAATAATAAAACAATGTTAGTGTAATTTATGATATTTTCTTCTGAGTACATTTCTTTAAAGAAGGAAGCAAAGCTGAGAAACAATCAGGACAAGAGTCAACTAGTCAACTTTCCTGAATATGCTTTACTGGAGAAATATACAGTTGATTGGAGAAGCCTGTGGCTTCCAAAACTGGGAGCCATTTAAAGCTAAGCAAAGAGAAGGTAAAATGCTGTATGATTGCACAGATGGCATATCTCTACTTCAAGGAATGTGCTTTAGGGGATTTCTTGATATGTCAAAAGATAATCCCATTAAGAAAAGAATAAAGACCAACTGATCCCATATTTAGAAAAGATGAAACACACCTTCAACTCTCTTATTCACTAGTGAGGAATCATCAGATATTCTCTGTCACAACAAATTAAATGTGCAAGAGGTTTTTTATGTCACCTGGTTGAGTTAGCATGGGAATTATTTACAGCACTTTGAATGCAGATGGAAAATGAATCTACAGAGATCTGTAACTAATGTGTATGGACATTCTTTCTTTTATTTTTTTCTTCTTGCCCGTTTCCCCAGAATACTTTAAATGAATTAATAATAATGATGGATCCAAAGAAATAACTGTGAAAATGGTGATGTTCAGAAAAGATTGTTCCAAGAACAACCCCTCTATCTAGGGTAAGTGGGAAGGAAGTGAAATAACATCTCGTAGAAAGATGTTCATTAATGCAAAGTGAGTGGTAAATAGAAATGAATTAGTACATAGCTTAGGACTTTGCTGGGATCTTCAAAGAAGTACTATATAGCTTGAAAAATATCACCATTCCTTAGAGACTCAGAACCTACAGAAGACTGTTAAATTCTACAAGTAAATGTTATTTGAGAGTTTGAGGTTAATGAATTTCTGCCCAGGAATTATTCTTGACTGTGTTCTGTTTCCATGAGTGATGTTCAACATAGCTAGTGCTCTTCTGTGGCACCAGAGGTTTCAAGTTTAGTTTTCTTTCTGTGGATCACGGTTTTTAAATCTTTAAATGCTAAGACACTTTTGAGTCTTTGTGTAAATAATACATTTTAAATCGTGGAATCAGTTTCAATTAAAAATTAACATTGTTATGGAGTTATGTGTGTACTGTTGAAAAGGTAAGGGTTCTGGGTAGTTTGAAAATATGCAGATCTACACAATATATGAGACGGGGAGAAGAAAAGAGGAGGGAACGAAGTTCACAAAGATGAAAAGAAGTCCATAGAATTAGCATCTTGTTTCCATGCTTTGCCCTGTCGAAAGTCTGAATCTCCTTTTTCATGAAGGAAGAGTTACTTATTTTTAATGCATGAAGATAGAACTAAGATGATGAATGGGACAGAGAAGATTCCTGTAAATACACATTTCTAGAAGTCTTTATACCCCTAATATGCCCCTGCTTCAACATACAGTGCAAGTCTCTTTCCAGTGTATTCATTTCAGTGTCTAGAATACATGAGTTTTGCTATCCTAAAGGAATAGAGAATTGTGGCTATTTATGCTTAGCAAATACAAATATCAACAACACCAATTAGCAAAAACATTTTCTACTGGGCACATCTTTTTTTTTTTTTTTAAACTGATTACACAGTATGAACTGAGGACTGTTTTCGAATCCCTCTCTCCTCTCGAATTAATTTACCACATTCTAAATCCGTAGATAAAGTGGTTCCAGAAGTGGAGTTGGTTGGATGGGTTTGCTTACATTGCAGTCCATAAAAGAAACAAAAAGCCTTGCATGCAAAAGAAATGAGAAAAAAATATAGAAAAATGAATAAATCAGAAGCAAGAATGAATGTTTAAATGAAAATTTACATCACATGAAGTTGGCAACTATGAAAAGCACATTAAAGCATCATATATACAAGCTTTTATTTTTCAAATTAGTTGCATAAAACAAGACACCTCAAGAGCAAATTGAAAGTTAAAGCAGATCAGTTCATTCTCCCTTTGAATTAAAGAAACAGCTTCTTATAACAAGAGCTTTGGAAAGGGGTGTTCATTGTTGTCACAGTTGCCTTGTAATTCTGGGGAAGATTTTCATGTGAAACCAGGTTATAATGAATCACCCCCAGTTTCGGGCCCTTAAGGAGGGCTTCCACTTAAAGAAAGTGGATCTATTACCAGATTATTAATCAGAACCAGCCACATAATTTGCAGGGTCCAGTGCGAAATGAAAATATGGGACACTTTGTTCAAAAATTATTTAGAATTTCAAGATGACAGGAGAGCATTAAACTGGCTCTGTCATTAATAGTCATAGTCTTAAAATTCTAACAATATTTAAAAATTGAAAGGGGAGCCTGATTCACTATGATGACCATAAACTTTATATTTTGTTTATTCTAGCATGGTTATGAAGGAATTATCTTAAATCGCAATCAGCTTTTTCAAAAGAGTGTAAGTTGATTTCCTTCAAAAATGGTGTGATTTCCTTCCAAAAGAAAAGTAATAGGCAAAAATGGTCAACTACTAAAATTGTCCTATAATCCCAAACACAATTTAGAAAAATAAAGTCTCATATACATTGCATTTTCATTTTGTATTGTTTATGACATTCCTGGCAAAAAAAATTTGAGGTGATATATCCTTTTACAAATCTTACTTTGATAGAAGTGTTCAATTTCGTAGTATGACTTTTACATATTTATATAAATTGTTTTGCATTAGTACATGTGCTCAGAATCTATACTTAAGGGCTGGTAACATTTCTGTTAAATATCTTTTTATATCTTTTCCAATTTTGGATTTAGTTTTGCCTTTTTCCATCTAGGGTTTCTATCTTACGAACAAACAACAGTTCAAAAATTAACTGAGTTTGGAATTTCTGCACTGTCTTTCCAAATAATGCTAATTGGATTTAGTATATAAGCCCCTTCCTTGTCGTTAATAAATGATGGACCTGCAGTGCCCACAGCACCTGGCAGGGATTCAATAGCTCTTTGCTCTAACTCAAAAATGGCTCTTCTGGGCATCTAATTCAATAGACTGAAAAAGAGCAAACATCCTTAAAACCCCCAAACTTAAGACAGATAATGCAAACTATAAACTAACCAGTCCTAGAAAGAGATGACTCACCTGTTCAATATCATTATTCTTCCGTGATTTGTATATGAATTCTCCAATAGCTACAAATACAGAAAGGACCAGTCCGGCAGCCAGAACAATGAAGATGCCTCCAATATTTTCCACTCCTAGGGCACTGGCTTCTTTGTTGTCTTCCTCGGGGCAGCCATTCCCACGCCACCACTTCTCTTTCATCATATGCAGCTTCCCTTCTTCTTGGAGTTGAAGAATAGCAATAGTAATTTTATCCCGGTAAGGAGAACCTGGAAGTAAAACCATCTGGATATTGGTCACCAAAATGTTGAAGAAGACATCCAGAAGTATTCTTAATTATCATCTTAGTGATAACTATGTTATGGCTGTTGTGAGACCCCAATCCACAAATTGACTTGCAAAGGACAGGAAAGTTCAATCCTATATTTTGAAGGCACTATATAATTGGAAAGAAGATAGCTGACATGTTGAGATTAACTTTGGCCCCGATTGTTGGCTCCTTTTAAATAAGAAGAAGCAAAGCTAGGAATTCTATGACATGTCTTTGTTTCTGGTGAGGTCATTATGAGTCTTTTCACATGTCAAGAGATTTCACTGTGTAAGCTAAAAATAAAATTCTAAGCCCCCATTGACGGAACAACCCTCTTTTGTAACCAAAGGGACCCCAGAAAAACCTTAAGAACTTAGTTTGCAGCCATACCGGGATGGGAGGTCAGACAGAGCAGTCTATTTGTGGCAATAAGATATCAAATTATAAACAGAACTGAAGGCCATGCCAGACAAGGGTTAAGTCACACAGCCTTGGACTTAAAAAATAAACTATGTTCCAACTGCTATGAGGCTTTTCTTTTTCTCAAGGAGGTAAACAAGCACTGGCCTCAAGATAAGCAATATTAAAACAACTACAGCTCATCCAACTCTTAGACACTGACTTCCAGCCCCTGTTCCACCAGCTATACCTTTCATTAAACAAGATCCTGATTTCAGTAACTTTCTCCAGAGAAGAAAACCACCGACCTTAGACTGGTTCTGGTTGGATTAAAGAGATTGTACCCTTGCATGCCATTGTGTCCTGCAAGACATTCTGACGTATAGAACCTAATTATAAAACCATTAAATGTTAAGTCTCTACCCCGAAGTGGACAAGGATTGTATGTTACATGCATTTTTGTTCAATATGCATGTGTCAGGATCATCTTCATAAATATTCATAGCTCCGCCTGTAACCAGTGTAATATGTATGTTTAGCCAACCCAATCGGCATAAAGCTCTTGCCCCAACCCCTCTTTTTTCAAAGTGCCTGTCTTTGATCTTGGTTGGACACATGTTTTCCAGCCTACGGGATGACCACCTTGCAGATTGTCACCCTTTAATTATAAAGAAATGAAGTCTCCATTTCTACTTTCCAAATTTATTGGTATTGTGGTTACATTTTTTAAGTTAGCAGTTATTTAGACCTTACTTTTTTCTAGACTCTTTGTTGTCTCATATTGTGACTGGGCTTGGCTGGATGACCAGCAGTGCCATTTCTTCTTCTGAGGGGGAGTAACTAGACATTTCCCACCTCCCTTACAGTTCAGTGTGGTTATGTGACTGGTTTCTAGCCAATAGGAACTAAGACGATGTCTTCCCAACATGATCTTTGGCTCTCTCTCTTTTTCCAAATATATAGCAAGAAGGAAAGGATTTCAAGTCACTAGGAATGATGGAACCACAAAATAGAAGGAACTTGAATAGAAGGAACTTTGAATAGAAGGATTGAAAGAAAGCAGAGTCTCTCTTTCAATCCGCACTGGACTGTGGCAAGATCAAGAAATTAACATTGAATGTGTAAACCACTGAAAATTTGCAGATGTTGGTTAGTACATACTGATTAATGCACCTATTAAGATAAACTTAAGAGTAGGTTTTGAATAATTCAAATATCCTACAAAATTCAGGTAGGTTTGGAAAATTTGCAAGGACTTTATTAATATTCTTTATTCTCTATCTCCTAGTAATGCCATTGAACTTTTAATTATGTAAGGGTTGGAAAGTGCCAACATCTACCTGTAGACATAGCTTCTCAATACTGGATTTTGGTTAATCAATGCAAAGGAAGAGGCAAAGTAAGATTCTTTCAATTAATCTCTCCTTGAATGTGAAGAACTCTTGTTAGCATTTCTTCTACTCAGTAGAAAAGTAGTACACCCTGGTTTTCTCTATTTGCAAATGTTAAAGTTTTTCTTGGTGGAAGCACATTGATAAATGAGGCATCTTAGGACTAGAAGAAATCTTAGGAATGATACAGTCCAGTCCACTTACAGTTCAGTACACATTCCATTTTAGAATGGAAGAAATTTAGGAACTGAAAGTATGAGTGAAACTGATAGTTGCTGGCACAGCCAAGAATCAAACTCAAGTTTCCTGACTTCTTATTTTTCAGTGTTGTTTTCACGACAGTGTTCCCAACCATTACTCCCACCCCTACATAAGCCTTATGTCCTATGGCATGGTTAAGTTAGAAAAACAGAAGGTTAACATTTGTGTCATTTGTTATCAGTTTTCCTTGTAAGACTTCCTGAAATAATCGTCAGCTTTCAAAAGCAAGTTTAAAAGAATAGCAAAATGCTTTGGAGTGAGATTACGGCTTATCAAGAGTATGAATTTTTGGTGAAAAAAATGGATATTGAAAACAAAATTAAAAGATATTGGCTGTTTGCTTAAATATTCTCAGAATAATGGCCAGTGTAAAAATTAGCACCATTGATATACCCATAGCAGGTGAGCAATTAAGTGAACCAAGAGCACTTTGCTTTAATGTACATGAAAGTGCTTTGAAGAGTGTAAGAATGATTCTTATGTTAGTTGTTGCAGTAATAATCCTAGGAGCATACACAGTGGGTGCTCAGTAAATGTTGACTGATGCTTTCCTTCCGCTTCCAGGCTGCGCAATACCTAAAACATTTCAGACATATGAAAATCTGATCTCTGTTTAAAGTTGGTCTCTGAGAAAGATAATTTCCAGCCTCCTGGTAAGCTGTTCAAACCTTAAATGCTCTTGTTCTCTCAGAGTTTTACTTTAAATCTCTCAGGAGGTACATTTCCAGAGCTGTTGTCCTGAGTGTCTCTAAGAAGCAAAGTCTTCAATTTTCTGTTGTGACTCTGCCAATCTTTGATTATGGGACAGAGCTTGCAGCCATAAGGGAGTTAGTCAGGGCAAGACTAGAAGTGTACAGATAATTTTTAATATCTGAATATATTTTAACTTAAGTTTTTGTTGTTGTTGCTTAAATGAAGTAAATGACATTGGAAGTTATTATGTCACTTGAAATGTATATATATATATTTCATATATATATTTCACACACACACACACACACACAAACATCTTCCTGAATAGCAACTGATCTTTTGTAAAGAGTCAATTCATCATAAAAGAAACATCTCACAAATTTTTCCAACAGCTGTATTCTCAATGGATGTATTCTCCATGAGGTCTGCCATCTGTTCCAATTATTCCTTCATTGTTTTTGGTTTAAAAGCACGACAGGTTTACAACCACTATGAAAAATTCCTGGAGTATATTTCTTTTCATCTAGGAAGTGGGGAAGGCTTTTCAACTTTGGAACTTGGGTGAGGTTGGCCAAAAGGAGACTGAATGGGTACCTTTGGATCTCTCTGTATTATATGTATATTTATATATATATATTTTTGTATTATATGTATATTTAATATTAATGGTACTCAACACTAGGTCAGCTTCATTCGCATGAAAGCAGGTAGCGATTTTCAAAGTGCTGCATTCATTTAGGAAAGTGGTAGGAAGAAGTGCATTGTTCCCTCCTACCTCCAGCCCTGCGTCACTCACTGTACTATCAGAAATTTTAGCTTTCAAGTTATATTCCATGCTGTAGAAGGAATGTCAATTAAAAGTCTCATGTTAAAGTTCAAACGTTCTCAGGAGAGATGATACACATTGTTATTTTAAATCATTATTAACAGACAGGAATTTTGGTGCCAAAAAGGGGTGTTGAAATGTGGTGGGGTAGGGTTATGAGGTGGGGGATAGAATGATAAAAGCACAGTTTTTGACTTTATAATTTAGTCTAGAGATGGTTCTATTAAGGAACTATAGTTACTCCTCTACGAGGGTCTTGATTCTGCAAAAATTCAGGCAAAGGTACCTACTCTTGGTGTTCTCATCTGATCTATGGCCCGTTTAACTAAAATCAGCAGTGATGAGATATAAAAAATAGCATCTAACTTCTCCCACCTTTATTATCTAAAATGAGGTGGCGAAGCTTGCTTAGGGCAATAGGACATTGTTTTTAAAGTCAAAAAGAGGTATAATATCCTGTTAGCCAGTGCCAAATGATTCCCTGAGCCTCTTGGAAAACATGTTGACTAAGTTATAGGAGAGCTTACCACTTGGGGCAAAATATACACTTCACTAGCAATATTAGTATTTTCATCAGGAGAAGTTATTGGAAATAAAGAAGCAAGAAGGTAGCTGTAAATCTTCTAGCCCAATCATTCTGCAGGAAATTTATTTGGAGGACATACATGATAACAATAATAATAAAGTTAATTTCTCCATAGCACATATTTCTAACACCAGGTACTTAGCAGGAAGTCAAATTGGCTGTGTAATCATGGTAAATATGGAAGATAGTTGAACTTTATCTGATTAGTTATATTCATATTAATTAAAAGTTGAATATATAAAATGCAGCTTTTTCTTTTTTAATGAATTTGTTGCTAAATAAAAAACATTAGGATAATTCACCTAAAATCTGGATTTTTAAAATTTTCTTAGAAAATGGAATATTCCACAATCTTGTTCTCAAACTCCTACATGTCTACAACTCTCTGACTTGAAAGGCAGCTGTCTCTTTTAGGTATGTCATGTGGCCTGTAATTTTCCATAATTGCCACCGTTCCCTACTACCTCCTGGCACAAGCATGCTTTGCTCACTTATGGTATCTGCTTGGCCTCTGTAAGCATTTTAGTTTGTGATCCCTGCATGATGTGGAGAGTCATATTGGATCATCCCTTTCAAATGACAAAAATATTAATACCAACAAGCAAATCAAACCTACCTGGGGTCCTTAACGATCTGGCTTGACTGTTAGCTATGATTTCTGGACTTGCCCAGTAGTCTAGACAGTCCCTGATTCTTCTCCTTTGGAATGCTTACTAACAAATTACCAAGGGCTCACTTGGGAAGAGCAGGTTCCCACTATACCAGGACCTTATATGATACAGTTTTCTTTCTTTCTTTCTCTCTCTCTTTCTTTCTTTCTTTCTCTTTCTTTCTCTTTCTTTTCCTTTTCTTTCTTTCTTTCTTTCTTTTTCTTTCTTTCTCCCTTTCTTTCCTTCCTTTCCTTTCTCTCTCTCTTTCTTTCTCTTTCTTTCTTTCTCTCTCTCTCTCTTTCTTTCTTTCTTTCTTTCTTTCTTTCTTTCTTTCTTTCTTTCTTTCTTTCTTTCTTTCTTTCTTTCTTTCTCTCCTTCCTTCCTTCCTTCTTTCTTTTTTTGAGATGGAGTCTCACTCTGTTGCCCAGGCTGGAGTACAGTGGCACCATCTCAGCTCACTGCAACCTCCACCTCCCGGGTTCAAATGATTCTCCTGCCTCAGCCTCCCGAGTAGCTGGGACTATAGGCACATGGCACCACAGCCAGCTAATTTTTGTATTTTTAGTAGAGACAGGGTTTCACCATGTTGGCCAGGATAGTCTCGATCTCCTGACCTCGTGATCTGCCTGCCTTGGTCTGCCAAAGTGCTGGGATTACAGGCGTGAGCCATGGCGCCTGGCCATGATACAGTTTTCTATAGAGAGGGAAAAAATAGAGAGGGAGTTTTCTATGGAAAGGAAATCACTAATTACCCCTTAAATTCTATTCATGTCTCCTATAGACGTACAAGAATGCATTGCTATATGGGTCTATATACCTAGGCAATAATATTCCTAGGAGAGCAATAGCATGGAACTAAGGAATTTGAAGATTTTACATAGTTGGCATTGATTGAATGTAACATTGCCTGAGCACATCAGACTTATAATTTAATCTTTATCCTTTTTCTTTTGACTGATATAGCCTTGCTTTTTCATCTATCATTATGGAACACTAGCCCTCTCACTTTTGCTATCCATATGCAGAATCAACTTTCTTCTATTCTAATTTAAGGCAGATACATTATATAGGCATATAGGGGTATTGAAGGAAACAATGTGAAGAGGATTAATTAGAAATATGTTCTCTTTAAGATATTTGGGGTGAAATAATAAAATCTATATATTCTTAAACATGCGTTGGTAAAACTTGAAAGAAACACTGGTTAAAAGTATATTAAGTTAAATATCTGGGAATCTGTAATTCAGACTATGTCTCTGATCTATATGGATGTTTACATTATTAGTTCACTAATGGCATTGTAGGCCTTCTCAGAATTTGGAATAAAGAACTCTGAGCCCATTTCCTTCCATACTGGTAACTGACATTCTCTATCTCAGTCTTGGCTCATGTCTACCCCTCTTACCAATAGGTGTTCCCACTCCGTAACCTTTGGAGTCAATGAGGCCCCCGATCTGAGTGAGGTTGCAGTTTCTCTGCGTCACATACTCAATGCTGGTGGACTCCATCAGCAGCGCGTAGTCTGTGGTGAGCACTCTCTGGATCCCCTCATCACTGTTTCTTACCAGGGCGGTCTGCTGCCTGCTGCTCATGAAAGCCCACATCTTCTCATAGGTGGAGATTTTTGATTTCTGGAGGGAAAGAAAACACACTCACCAGCAGAAGAGGGCTGGAAAAATACGACCTAAAGGTATTCAAAGTCCCAATGGTTCAAATAATGATAGGGAGGATACTTTCTCCACAGGTGGGGGAGTCAAGATTGATGATCTCAAGGCTTCACTTTTGTAGCTGAGAAGAGCCCAGTTCACTCACTATTGGACAGCATTTGCACAGAGGCAGCTATTACATGGAGACCTTGATCTACAAGCCATTGTGGCCCACTGGGCTAAGGGGTGACTAGCTCACTCCAGGACTCTGTTCATTTCATCCATTTTCCTTTCAATCACTTAACTCCAGCAGGTATTGTTTTGCTGTTTCCAGGTGTATAAGTTTCAATCCTTGATCTAGCATTCTTCTGCTGGGGAGAGCCCTGGAGTAAACCACTGACTTCCTCTGCTTTATTTGTGCTTTATTCGTCATTCACTCTTCTCTTTTCTAGAAAACCTAGAATGTAAATGCTCTTTTCAAATTAAAATTTAGATAAGAAAAATCTTCGGCCAGGCGTGGTGGCTCACACCTGTAATCCCAGCACTTTGGGAGGCCGAGGTGGGCAGATCACATAAAGGTTAGGAGTTTGAGACCAGCCTGACCAACATGGTGAAACCCTGTCTCTACTGAAAAAATACAATTAGCCAGGTGTCGTGGCATGTGCCTGTAATCCCAGCTACTCAGGAGGCTGAGGCAGGAGAATTGCTTGAACCCGGGAGGTGGAGGTTGCAGTGAGCCAAGATCGTGCCATTGCACTTCAGCTTGGGCAACAACAGCGAGACTCTGTCTCAAAAAAACAAAAGAAGAAAAATCTTCGTACTGTATTTATATGCCTTTTTATGTGTATAATTTTAATTGCAATCATATTTTAGATAATGGGGACTGAATATCTCATTTCAAAGTGTTCTATTAATATGTTTGTCTTTTCTCATATTCTTCAGCTTTTTGATAGATTCAGTAATAAATTATATATGTTATGTAATATATGCACATATACATATGTACCACTGCTTCATTATCTTACTTTTTTTGCTAAAGTATACTGCCTAAATTTTCATATTACTTAAATATGAATTTTCCATTCTTTTGAATAGTGATCTATGATTAGACATTTTGCATTTTACTCTGTAATTTCCATACAGTTCCAACTTTTTTTGAATTTTTCTTCATTTGCATCAGCATTCTCCACTTATTTCAGAGATGAAAAACATTATGGGAATTATTGGTATTTTTAAGCTAACCCCAGTTATCACAGTTATATATAGTGCTCGCACACATTAGACAAATCCCTTGGCAGGCACAGGATGCACCATCTCAGTAGTTCAGGAAAGCTTAAAACATGGTTTTGGGCCATAAGCAAAAAATGGAATACCTGCGGAGTCAACTCTATCACGGTTATTCATGCCCAGGTGTTCCTGGGGGCCACTTAATTCCAACCTCTATTTAGGACCTGGGTTAATACTGTAGGGTTTATGAGTTAGGGGAGGACAGATGGCTTTATTTCAGATTGTTAGGCCTTGAAAATCCCCCTGAGAAAGGTCTTGTGAGGCAAATAACAATTCAATAAACAGTACCTTATAGATATTGGTATTTTATGGAACCCATTGTGTCATATTGGGCCCCTGTGAGTTATGCCACAGCCCCGGAGATATCTGCAAACTGCAGCTCATGTCCCCATAACAAAGGCGTGTTTTGGGGGTCAGGGTTACTGCTTCATTTGTTGTGTGATTTCAGCCTTGCAAAGTCTGATAATGCTAAACTTATAGTAAAAGAGCTACTCATACAAGTGCAGAAAGGTCAGTCTATCTTGTGGCAGTAAATGCACAACTGGGAAAATTATTCTTCCATCAGGAAACTACCTTAAGGGAAAATAATTTTCTTTGAAGTATAAAATTTTAAAGTTCTCAGAGACTTTAGAGATAGGCTCATGCAAACTGCTACTGTCACAGAGGAGGAAGTTTTAGTACGGAAGACTTTGAGACTTCAAAAAGTCACAAAGCAAGTTAATACCAGAGCTAATTCTGGACTCCAGCACACCTAATATCTAATTCAATGCTCTTTCCACTGTACCATGCTGATTTGGGGGAGGTGGATGTCTATATTGCCAAAATGCTTTTGAGAATGATTTTAATCTCATTTGATCTACATGTGAAAATATAGCTTTTATTCATGGACTCATTATTCCCTGAGGTGGGTTGCTAGTTAGTTACATATTAATATGAAATAGAAATCAACCTTCACATAGAAAAATTTTATGAAACATTAATTTTTTTCACCATATTTAGATTTTATTAAAACGAGTGTTGTAAATTGTTAGAAAACTGAATTTGTGGTTTATGGAAGTCAAAAACAAAGTCAATGTTTAGTTCATCCACGGTAAATGGAGAAAGTGTGGGGAGTCCTTCATTTCATCTGGGGAATTGAAGGATATGGGAAAGGATGACACGATTCAACTCTAAACCTAAACTAGCTGAAGTGAAGGACTTCATTATTTTCAATCTATGGCAGACCTAGCTTTGGTCCTCCTGCATGGGACGAATATGTAGGTCATACCACCTGTGACTCACTCTGTGAGTATTCAACAGTATGCAGGTGGTCTAATCCAGGGGTAAGAGAGGTCATGAGTTTAGTGCAACCTCAGTATTCAACAGCTGCAACATTTCTAAACGCTTACTCTCAGTATTCTTCTCCTTGTCACAGCTTAGTAACAAAATGTTTCCTGAGCCAGCACACTCTTCACACTACACTTTGAGTAGCATGGCTCTATGGAACAGAGATAATGGATTTAAATTCAACAACATCCACATCTTCCTTCTTGGAGTAGAAGGTTGTTCTAGGCCTGACCTCTCCCAGGGAGCTACAGGGGAAGTCTAGTTGGCATGGACACCTTTGAGCAGGGAGGGCAGAACTTTCTCTCTGACAGAAAACTGTTACTTGGTAGGGGACTTGGTAAGTTGAAGGTATAGGAAGTGTTATAAATTCCTTTGACCCCTTGCTATTCTCACTAGAGCACAGTAATAGTAAACATAATGGGAGCAAGAAAAGCAGCATTTTGCTGTTATTTAGAGCTCTCTTTCGTCGTTTAAAAAGTTTGCTGTTGTGGGGCTTTATTGTATTTCACAGTTAGAGTTCTAGGCTACTTGGGATGCTAGGGAAATTAGAGTTTGCAGGAAGACCCAAAATGTGGCTAAGGAATAACTTTTTTTAATAGGTAGAAATATCTGCAGACAGCTTCAGCACCTTAAAGGTGTAGTAAGTTTTCTTTTTTATTTTTTGAGACGTCGTTTCACTCTTGTTCCCCAGGTTAGAGTGCAATGGCACGATCTCGGCTCACTACAACCTCTGACTTGTGGGTTCAAATGATTCTCCTGCCTCAGCCTCCTGAGTAGCTGGGATTACAGGCACCTGCTACCATGCCCGGCTAATTTTTTGTATTTTTAGTAGAGACAGGGTTTCACCATGTTGGCCAGACTGGTCTCGAACTCCTGACCTCAGGTGATCCACCTGCCTCGGCCTCTCAAAGTGCTGGGATTATAGGCATGAGCCACCACACCCAGCCGGTAGAGTGAGTTTTCTATCACTAGGCAACTGCAAGGAGTATGTCATGCTTAGACGAGTTTCACATAAGGAGATGCTTCAACCATCACGTTCTACTCTCTAGACCAACCCCTTCCTATCACATATGCAGGTCCTGAGGTCAGGGACAGCAAATGACACACAAGGTGGCAGAGGGTTAGTGGAAGAGACAGCACAGAATTGAGGGCTCTTTCTTCTTTACTGCAGAGTTCTGTCTGCTGCATGCCACGCTCAGTAATGTTTATTTTTTGTTAGATAAAAAAGTAGAATGTTGGGAGTAAATTACATGTATTCCTTTCAGCAGACTTTTTTTTCATGGTTGAGTCTCAAATCTTAGTAATTCTTAAAAATAGGATTATACTTCATGAAAAATTATCATACATATTAAAAGACCAGGCAAAGTGTTAAAATGACAGCCTGGGTGTTTTTGTACTTCTAAATCACATATAATGTCAACCAGCCTCCTAAATCACTCTAAATAATATATGTTCCAAAAACAGAAATAGTGGTTGCCTCTTATTTCACTAGATATGTCAAAAGTTAATTAGAATATTTGGAATGTCTTCTGAGCTTCTTAGCAAAACTTGCTAAAACTGAAAAAGCCTCATTTATTAAATCTGAAATCACCCAGGATTTTTTCTTTTTAATCCTGAGAGGCATCTGTTTAGATAAATTCATTTTATCTGTTTAAATCTGATTATGTGGCTATCCTCATGCTGATGAAACATTGTTGGCAAAGAATAAGCATTTTTCATCTCAAATCTGTTATAAGGGAGTGTTACTGCATCAATGTTTGATAAACATTATTTATTTCTTTTTTTCCCGTATAATACATTCAAGTTAAATAGTCACTGGGAAATAGTTTATAATGTTTGCAGGCGTTAAAAATTACTTATTGAAAATAGTAACAGCAACCAACATATGCAATGTTTATTTACTGTGTAGCAAGCACTATTTTAAGAACTTTGCATATATTGATTAATCAAATCTTCACAGTAATCATATGAAAGATGTACCATTATTATTTCTCTTTCATAGATGAGGAAATAGAACAGCACATGAAGAAATGAGGAAACCAGGATTTGATCCCAGTAATCTGGTTCCAGGGTCTGTGTTCTTAAACAACAGGGAATGAACTATCTCTCTTAATACACAGAACAGCAAACTCAAGGCTTGGCTAATGTTTCCACAGCTAATGTTTCCACAGAATTAACAAATTTTCTAAAGAAATAATTGAAACAAGTAGCTGTGGGATCTTTCTATTATAGCCAGAGCTGTTGTACTCATCATATAATGTACAGAAACTATTTACCTGACTTTTAATAGCTTACACTTGTTTAGACAAGAATTTAGACAGTGTTTTAGGAAGTGCAACAGTTAGAACCTGGAAAAAATGTGACTTGTTTATATTGTTTCCTTTCCTTTAACAGTATTTTGCTTTTCATATAGTTTCACTGTTTTTAGTTACAGGATTTCCACCACACAATGTAAATAAAATATGTGCAAATTCTAGGGTGTAGTGTGGTCTTAAGCCTGATGGACTCCATTTTATAAAATATCCCTCTAATGTTTCTTTTTTATTGAGGTAACTATTATTTATCACATTATTTCTTCCACCAGTTTTTATAAGACTTTCACAGTTAGGATATATAATCTCATTTTTCAGTAGAATCAGTAATCATGCAATTCTACTTCACACTAATATGGCTGATGATTTTATATATCGATCTGTGTTTATGTATATTTTTACTCTACACACTGAAATATACATTAGAAATAAGTTATTGATATTTGATCTTTTTTATCTTATCAAAAGTGATCTTATAAATGTAAATATATGCATATAGAATAAATGAAATATCACAAACAATTATATTTTAAAATCTCCTATTTACTTTTACTTTAGGCAAATCCTGATTTAAGACATCCTTAAAAATTAACCAAAGACATAGACATTGGCTATGTAGAACTTCATACTTGCGAAATAGGTACATCAGAGGTGAATAGTTGCCTTAAAAACAACCATTTCTTTTAGACATGATTAATATATTATTTCATTAAATAATAAATTCTCATGTTATTTTGAAAATATGATTTAATTTACAAAAATCTCTCTGAAGGAAGATGATCAGAAGAAAATATTTATAGTATAGTTAGGGCCTCTGCCTTCCAAATGTGTATAATATGAACACTGCAGTTGATTATGTCTTTATCTTGATTTGATGAAAAGTTATGACATTTGCAGACTCTCCTACATTTAAAAAATTTATGGATTCCCTTTAGAAAATTCCCTCAGCGGGATTTAAACAGATTTGCTAAAATATTTTTCATGTTTTTCTCCTGTCTAGAGTTAAAGATTGGTCTATTACAGGCAATCTTTCAGCCTTTGAAAAAGGTTAAATTGACCTCATAGATTTCTTCCCAAACAAATACACTTTTAACCTACAGAGACCTAACATTTCTGACACTGATGGTAAAATTAGCTGGATTTTTCCAACATAAGCTAGGAACTCTTATGTGAAGAGTGCCTTCCTATGCAGAGTATTTGAGAAATGGCTTTCATCTTCTGCTTCCTGAAATGGTTATAACTGTCTGAAATCTGTCTCCCTACAATGGCTCATTGCTTCATTTCCACTGGTGCAGTGCCCAGTAACTTCTCTGAAATGTCTTTTGGGTTGGTGACAGCACCTAACCACTCCCTGGAAAGAGATGATAAAGGTTAGAGAATCCCTTGTTCCCACAGCTGGTCCAAAGTCCCTAGACCATGAAAGCCAGAAATGACAAGTCTTTTATGATGTTTTAAAACCTATTTTATCCAAGTCATTTTAGACTGAATCACAATTTAATCTGTGTAATCCTCTGGCTTGAGTCTGGGAGGATAGTGATTTGTTACAAGGCAAGCTTCTACTGAGAAGTATTTCTTACATGAATACTTCATAGGTAATTTGGCTCACAAGAAATTCTGCCACTACTTCCTGTCTGCACAATGCAACCACATGTTGTGTTGTATTTAACAGGTATTCATACATCTTGTCTCTGTATTGCTATTCAGATCTTCATGTCTTGCTCATGATTTTATACCTTTTTCCCTCCTAAGTGCTAACCTCAGTACTGACCATATTGAGGACCCTGCAAAAATATAAATTGAGCTGAATTAAACTGAATTGCCTCACTCTGTTTCTTGTCTGCATTCTAAGGGCAGCCTTACCATCTTTTGCCTACCTACCATCTGGTAAGTGCTTCGGCAAATGCAATGTATGTGCTCGAGAAGGGCCTCCGAGGCCTAGGGTTGCTGTCTGGCCAGGCCTCCAAAAATCTTTGAGATCTTGGGCACTGACACTTCTTCTGGACTTTTCTGTCCTTTAGCAGAAGGCAGACACTGCAGAGATGACTGACAGTAAGGAAGCTGAACAAAGACCAAACCAAAATATTTATAAATCTAGAGAGACTGAAAAAATAGGACTAATAGCTAGAGGTAAGGGTTGAATAATTATGGTGATGATGTTATAAGTGATAGTTACAATAATATCTAATGTTTTTATTGCTTACAGTGTACTAAGTGGTAGTATAAACATATTACCTCTACTAAGTCATTAAATCCTCAAAACAATTTTGAGTTAGAAATCATCCTCAATTTATAGACTGGGAAATCAAGGTACAGAGAGTTTAAGTTACTTGCCAAGGTCTACATAACTTATATGTAGTAGAACCCAGGCTCTCTGGGTCCAGATCTGCAACAAAAACACTTTCCTGTAGGTTTTACTTTATATCCCAGCATAATATGTTGGTCATATTTCTTGAGAAGAAGACTAGCTGGTATTCCCATTCTCCGATCCATGGGCTAAAAGCATTATCCTCCTTGGATGATGGTTCACAAGGATCATTGGGAAACTCATTCTTCTAGGCTGCATACGGTTCTTAGACATTATCATGACTATTCTTTCTTCATCTAGGGAAAAAAAATGTGACTTTCTACACTATCACTGTGAGACCACAGTTTGGACTATCTTATTGTTTCATAAGGTAATTAATAGAATTCCAACAAGAAGAACAGAGCCGTTTTACATTTCTGACTTCCTGTGGGAGAGAAAACCAGAATCTTAGTATACTATTTCTGAAAGGAAAAGTTGGAATTGGCTGTCATTGTTGTCATCTTGTCAGTTGTCTTGGATATAAAAGATGGAAATAGGTCATGTAGCCCCTAGGAAAGCTGAACGCAAGTTGTGTCCATAGAGCTTGGCTATGAACTGACTGATCTTTGCATCTCCTAAGATGCTGGTGGTGGTCCCAGGGAGTTGGGAGCGAAGGAAATCATGTACTGTTCAGACTTGAGAAACAATTGAAAGGACCAAATAATTTCATCAGCAGAGAACAGAGAAACCAATAGAGTTAAATCTGGATTATTAGTATTATGTCAAGCAGAAATGAGAGGGATTTTATTAAAAATTCTCTTAAATAGTCCAGGCATGGTGGCTCACGCCTGTAATCCCAGTACTTTCGGAGGCTGAAGCCGGTGGATCACAAGGTCAGGAGTTCAAGACAAGCCTGTTCAACATGGTGAAACCCTGTCTCTACTAAAAATAAAAAAATATAGCTGGGTGTGGTGGCAGGCGCCTGTAATCCCAGCTACTCAGGAGGCTGAGGCAGGAGAATCATTTGAACCTGGGAGGCGGAGGTCACAGTGAGCCAAGATCGCACCATTGCACTCCAGCATGGGCGACAGGGTGAGACTCCATCTCAAAAAAAAAAAAAAAAAATTCTCTTAGAGTCTGTTGAAGTTCTGAATTATTAATACACTGACCCATAAACATAGTCCATTAATTAATTTGATGCTGATCGCCTCATATTCAGAGAAGAATTTCCCAAAACATCTCCAACAGTACCTGGACACTTGATAAATGTTCTGCCTCCCTTTAACCTTGTCCAGCTAATTGGTCTTGGGGTGCCTGAGACCCTTTGACCAAATAGGCTATTATATTTCCCATAGTGATTGAACTGTAAGTTCCAGAGTGTTGATGATCTTGTGAAAACATAATGCTTAATAAGCATCATTAGCTGAGTGATCGAAACTTGGAGTTGCTTTTTTTTTTTTTTTGATGGACAAAGTGAGGTAGAATCTCAGGCTGTCCATCTAAAGTTTCACAAGAATATGTGGAATTGAATTTATGATTTAATCCTATTCTCTTGTGTAAATACAGTCCTTGATGATCAATGTTGCTCCATATATGAATGACTCTGAAGGAAAACTGCCACTGCCTCCCCGTCTCAGTCATGTCTTAGCTTGAGCTAGCATTTGTTTAAGAAATTTCCACTGGGCGCAGTGGCTCACGCCAGTAATACCAGCACTTTGGGAGGCTGAGGCGGGTGGATCACGAGGTCAGTTCAAGACCAGCCTGGCTGAGATGGTGAAACACCCTGTCTCTACTAAAAACACACACACACAAAATATTAACTGGGCATGGTGGCGGGTGCCTGTTATCCCAGCTACTCAGGAGGCTGAGGCAGAGAATTGCTTGAACTCAGGAGGCAGACGTTGCAGTGAGCCAAGATCACACCATTGTACTACAGCCTGGGCGACAGAGCAAGACTCCATTAAAAAAAAAAAGAAAAAAAAATTCCACTTAGTTCCCTCAGCCTTATATGAGCTCAGATGGTGGATAGTGGAATCTCACCTGAGCTATTTTAAAAAACTAAATTTTGGTTTTCTTCTTGTTGAGAACTGAATACATCAGATCTAAAATGTAGAGTGTCATGCTGTCTGCAAGAATAGCCAAGTCTAGGAGAAAATTCAACGGATTTTGAATGAAATTTTAGCGAGCAACTTCTGGGCACACATTTCAAGGACAAACTTCACTAAGCACATCCCTTGCTTGTGGCCTAGCGACCAAATGTGAGGCATTCGAGTATTTTGTTTGATCATGGATCTTGAAAATGTCTGAATCCCTTTCCTCCCTGCAACTGGCCATTCTTTGGCTATAAAATGATTTTAAATCAACTTGAAAGTAAAAAGACCAGTTTTTATCATTTGGGTACTGCCAGAGGAATATTGCTTTTCTGAGAAGAAAAACACTTGAAATTACACTGTTTGTGATGAGAAAACGTTTCTCTTTAGAAGTTTCCTTGTGATTGAGTGGAGACAGGACCCATCTTAGCAAATGACTTGTGCTCCAAAAACTGATCAGGGCGCTCCAGGTTAGATTAGGCAAAGGTAGTTTCCTTATTCATTCTACAGCTCAAGAGAGGTTATTGTCTTTAACTGACAGAGAAAGGGCTGGAGGAGGGAGACCCTGATGGCATAGCAGGGGTGAAACATGTTCATGTGGAGCCAGGTCAGGACTGAGTCCTTGTGACTGTACCTGCTGTCACTCAGTGATTTAGGGCGGAACTACCCCGAGAGCAAAAAAGCCGAAACTTTTCTTTCCCTTGTGGAATAATCCAGCTTAAGAACCTGAGTGTACATCCCTCTGACGCTTTCTGACAGCTTACCATCCTCGAGGGGAAAACTAAATCGGATTTAGTCCTTGTTCTCCTTCTGCAAATACATTTCTTCTCGGTAAACTGGGTTGCTGGGCCACAAGCTAACTTGTAAAATGCGAAACTTGGCAACAGTGTCTCTTCTTGTGTGGGTCCCTATGTATCCATCCACCTCTCTCTCCCTCCCTCTTTCCCTCTCGGCTTCCTTCCTTTGCTCCTTCATTCACTCTCCCTCCCTCTCTCTGATAGAAATCCACCTCTCCCAGAGTTTACTTTTTCATTTATTGAAAACATAGTTTTCTGAATGCCTACTATATGGCTGGGCACTCTTTTAGATTCTGGTGACTTAATGTCATACAAAGAAGACCGAGTTTCTACCCTCATGGAACTGACTTTCTAGAACGCTCTGAATTTTGCTGAATCTTGGCTCTTCCATTGCTAGCTTTGTAACTTTGGGGTAAATTATCTAGCCTATCTGTGCCTCATTTTCCTCATTAATAGGGATAATATTGGTATTTATCTCAATTGGTCTTTTTTTTTCCTTCTTTTTTGAGACGGAGTTTTGCTCTTGTTGCCCAGGCTGGAATGCAATGGTGCGATCTCGGCTCACTGCAACCTCAGCCTCCCTGGTTCAAGCAATTCCCCTGCCTCAGCCTCCCGAGTAGCTGGGATTACAGGCATGTGCCACCACGCCGGGCTAATATTTTTGTATTTTTAGTAGGGACGGGGTTTCTCCATGTTGGTCAGGCTGGTCTTGAACTCCTGACCTCAGGTGATCCACCAGCCTCGGCTTCCCAAAGTGCTGGGATTGCAGGTGTGAACCACAACGCCTGGTGCTCAATTGGTCTTTTTTAAAGATAAAATGAGGTAATACAGGTAAGGGCTACTGCACAGGGTGTACTGCTATTTTTATTGATGCTGTTTGTACTATCATCACATTCTTCCTCTCTGAGGTGCTTATTGTTTCATCATTTTCCTGGTGACCTGAGAGAATGCTTGCATTGATGCCTCATTTTCCGGACCAGGGAGAAAGCAGGAGCCTTCTCAGAAAATGCTCAGGGAGCAGCAGTTGTGAACATAGCATATGCCTGTTCAGTGGAAGTGCATTATCCAAACATGTCGTAATGTAGTCAGGGTCCTGCCAGGAAAAAGGAGAACCCGCTCTTTTTATATTTAAAGAGGGGCATGAGAAAGAAAAGATCAAAGTGAGCTTAAGGGGCTGGGCGCAGTGGCTCACGCCTGTAATTCCAGCACTTTGGGAGGCCGAGACAGGTGGATCACTTGAGGTCAGGAGTTTGAGACAGAAAAGATCAAAGTGAGCTTAAGGGGCCAGGCGCAGTGGCTCATGCCTGTAATTCCAGCACTTTGGGAGGCCGAGACAGGTGGATCACTTGAGGTCAGGAGTTTGAGACCAGCCTGGCCAACATGGTGAAACCCCAACTCTATTAAAATAAAAAAATTAGCCAGGCATGGTAGCATGCACCTGTAATCCCAGCTACTCGGGGGGCTGAGGCAGGAGAATCGCTTGAACCCGGGAGGAGGAGGTTGCAGTGAGCCAAGATTGCGCCACTGCACTCCACCCAGCCTGGGCGACAGAGCAAGACTCCGTCTGGGGGGGAAAAAAAAAAAAAAGTGACACTTTGTCATTTAAAGGACACTTTGTAAATCTGGGTTGAGCATCTCTATTCTGAAAAATCCCAAATCTGAAACTTTTTGAGCACTGACATGTTGTCCCATGTGGAAAGTTCCACACCTGACCTCATGGCATGGGTTGCAGTCAAAACTTTTTTCATGTACAAAATTATTTAAAATACTGTATGAACTTACCTTTAGGCTATATGCATAAGGTATATATGATGAATAAATAAATTTTGTGTTTAGACTTGGGTCCCATCCCCAGGTTTTCTCATTACGTATGTGCAAACATTCTAAAACCTGAAAATATCCAAAATTCTAAAAACATCTGGTCTGAAACATTTCAGATAAGGGATCCACAGCCTGTGCATAGATCCTGTGTACGGTGGCAAAGTCAGGTCTATTGCTTTTTCAAAGAACGGCACAGCCTCTTTCCCTTACATTTGTGCTGAACATCTTGAAGGAAGTAGAATCTTCTCTGCCTTCTGCTAGCCCATTTCCCAGTACTTTAAAACTCTTTGATATTGCTGAATGAGATAAATCATTTCAGATATTTTTTCAGATATACCAAATTCTATCTTGCCAGTGCCCTTCTGTCCTGTGAGCCTTGCAAGTGACCTTCCTGGTTTCTGACAAGGACCATGATGAATCACTAGCTTGGGGTATCTTGTGTCTCTTCACACTATTGATTTTAGGAAAATGCTTTCTGCAGCTTGCAAAGCCGTAATGTCATTTGTCTTTAGAACATCACTGTCCAAAGAAGAAACAATCACCATGCTTTACACACACATTAAATAAATGATACACTTCTTAAAATAAAAAGTGTTTAAAAATCTTTTTTAACACAGAAGAAAAGTAAGTCCTACTTTTTCCATTACTTTGCTTCTTGATAAAACTCTAGATATAGTTTACTTTAAAAACAATGCCTTTTTATTTATTGTTATTAAACATTATAACTTATTGTATAGTTAATTCCTATTTTTGTGAACCAATAGTGTTATACAAAGAAATGTGTACTTTTTTTTCCTAACCTTAGTTTTTGTTTCTAAGCTGGTATTTTTCACAAGTCAAACAGTCCACTCAAAAAATAATAGACATTGGAGACTCAGAAGGGTGGGAGGGTGGCAGGGCTGACAGATGAGAAATTACTTAATTGGTACAACGTATGTTATTTGGGTGATGGAAACCCTAAAAGCCCTATATCCGTCTAACAAAATGCAACTTATACCTCCTAAATCTATAAACAATGTTTAAAAAGGAAATAAGAATGAAAGAAGAAAAAGAGTTCATTTTGAACTCAATGGAAATAATAGAAAGGAAAAGATTATTTTAAAAAAAATACCCCTGGCTGAGCGTAGTGGCTCACGCTTGCAATTCCAGGACTTTGGGGGGCTGAGGCAGGCAGATCACAAGGTCAGGAGTTCAAGACCAGCCTGGCCAATATGGTGAAACCCTGTCTCTACTAAAAATACAAAAATTAGCCAGGTGTGGTGGCAGGCACCTGTCGTCCCAGCTACTTGGGAGGCTGAGGCAGGAGAATCATTTGAACCCAGAGGGCGGAGGTTGCAGCGAGCCAAGATCGCGCCACTGGACTCCAGCCTGGGCGACAGAGCGAGACTCCATCTCAAAACAAAAAACAAAACAAAAAAACAGCTGCCCCCCAAAAGAAACAAACAAACAAAAAACCCCAAACAGTCCACTCAATGCTGAGGTGACAACTCCATTTTTGTTAATCTGAATATGAATCTTTGACAAGGGTGTTTTTAGAGATTATTTTGTTTACAACTGTTGTTTTCCTTTTATTCACATGCACATTTACCACCATTAATACTTTTTTTTTTCCAAAAAAACTTTAGCCCCTTCTCTGTTATAGACTAGGTATTTGACTTGGAGCAGGTAATTTAGCTTCTGAAGGTTTTGTTCTTTTCATAAGTAGAGTGAAGAGTTGAACTTCATGATCTTTACACCTATTGGATCTATTAAAATCTATTTTTCACTGGAATTAGAGTATTTGAGATTTGATAATAAAAGTACTAAGGCTTCCTCCAAAAGCGAGGCAGAAATCAGTTTCATTACTATGGGTAAGTAATTAAAAAGACCTCAACAATGAAATGCCCTTGACACTAAAACTAAACTCATCCAACTTAATTCTCCTGCGGTGCCTCCGAAGACATTTTGAAAAGCTTCAGGCATGGCTGGGAACACTGTCCTTCATCAATGCGGACTCAGTATTAGACCAGAGTCTCCTGGGATTTTTTTGTTCTTAATTCTCTAACTAAATTCCAATATCAACACATTTTCTTGTCATCTGTTTCTATCTCATCAAGTACAGGACAGAAAGAACAAAATAATGATATTCAAGTATTCTGGTTACCAGAATTCTTGATTAAGGAACCTTTATTTTATGGGTTCTATAAATGAGTGATTAATAAATGAGTGGTTAGATTGTATTCAGATTTTTTTTTTCTGGTGTAAAGGCAAGAGAGGATATTGAAGATATTGATCTATGGATCTGAGTACACTAAATTGGGGTGGAGTAAATGACACCTAGTTGGGGACCAAAGAAACTGCTTTATGCTGACTGGGGCTTCAAGGATTCCTTATAATGGGATTATGTAATTATAAATTTTATTTCATTAAAAAAATTGCCCAACATCTTTTTTTCTTTTTTCTTTTTCTTTTTTTTTTTGACAGATTCTTTTATACTCTACCACAAGTATCAGATAATCACTGAGAACACTTTGTCAGCTTCTTACCTTGAAGAAGGTCATTGTTGATCCATCTCTAACCGCCCCATATTCTATCTTGGTTTGCTTTGCCAGATCATCTGCCGAATCTATGGGGGATTCCATTCTCTCTACTGTCAAGAAGGCAGCCAGATTGGCCGTGTAGGATGAAATGATGATTAGGGTGAAAAACCACCATATCCCTCCAACTATTCTGGTCGATAGAGCTTTGGGCATCAGCTCTGATCCTGTGATGGTATCATCAGAGTAAGGGTGTTAAACACAGTCAGAAGGAAAGGGAAGATGTACAGTTCGACACTATTCTAGGAAGATCAACCTGTAAAAGACTTACCGTCTTGTAGGTAGATGAAATAAATGCATTTTATAGAAAATGGAGCAAAATCTTAAGGATTATTTTCAAATCATTAATCACTACTGCTGCTTTAACTATAATTTATCAGTAGCTGATGGTATTAAAACAGTTTTAACCTGGAGGCATTCCATGTCTAAAATTTAGTTAGTTTAGTTGCTTAGAATTGAAGTCAACCCCAAGACTTTTTGCCTTTTATTACTGTCTAAATGCATCTTATAGTGTGAAGTAAAATATTCTGCGTCTTTGTATAACTATGAAAATCTTTGAAATGCTTACATTTTTATTTAAGGTTAAAGAATGAGAGCTACTTGTAAAATATTAACATGCCATTTATCACATATACTTTAATAAAACATTGGGATTTTACAAATAAAATAAGATGCAGCCATACTTGACAGTGGATGAATTAGTTTTTATTGTCTTATGTTACCTTAAAAGCTACAATTCTTTTTTCTACTGTAGATTTTTATTTGGCTAAAAAAACACATTCTCTGCAATGCATAATTTTGTACTTCAATAAAATGCTGTTTCTTAACTACACTTCAAAGACAGGCTGTTCCTTAGGTGAAAGAAGACTTTCCTGGTAAGAATATACATTTTAGATGTCATTCAGATGATTTGAAATTATGTTTAAATGATAAAATAGAGGCACTTAATGTGTTTTCCAAGGAAACCTTCCTCTCTAAAAGAAAGGGTTTATGAGCTAAGTTTACTGTCATAAAAGACAAACATCTTGAAAACGGTCTAGCTCAATTTTGCTCAAACTCAGCAGCAGAATTAGAATAAATGAGAAGTACAATTAGAGTTCACTCCAGTTGTACTGATTCACACGTGGATTTTGGCTTGTTCATCTGCCTGAAATTTGCCATTGGTTCTGTACTTAGCATATCCTCCATGAACCTGAAGGCATGACAGAGTTTATCTGACCAGATAAAAAGTGAAAGAAAAACACCCTAAATTAAAAATCCCAAAGAGTGAAGTACGGTAGGTCAGCTGTCTGGTCTATAGGATCCCTTTACTATACTGATAGGGTGTTTTGAAGCTCTGTCGTTAATAATGGCTTAAGATGGAAAGGAAAATTGGAGTTCACCAGTCTACCAATAAATGAATTTGTGCTCAGGTTTAATCTATAAACAGATGCAAATACGGCTCAGGAAATCATAGCCAGCTCAAGGCCAGTGATAATCAGATCAAGGTCGCCAGAGTTTCTGGGCTTTGAATTAACGGATATATTCTCCTAATGCTATTACGTATCTTTGTGTTTTATTCCCTTTTAATGAGGGAAATGGTTTGACAGCGATTTGTGTTTCCTTCTGTCGTTTGTTTGAATTTGAGTGGGTAATATTACACAGACTTATAATAGTTTTCCATTAAATTGCCTCCAAGGATTTAGTGGAATGGTTTGCTGCTGTTGTTTTAATATTGTGGTTTAATGGGATTTATATGCCTGTGGGTGTGTGTGTGTTTAATGCCCAAGGTTGTTTCATATCTTTGTTCTTAATTGATCTAGCAGTCTTGTGGCAATGTAATATTATTTTAGCTCTTTAGTTGGTTATCATTAAAATACTATTTATTTCATAAAATAGCCATAGGAAATAAATAACAGTTAATAGATATATTTTTCTTAGCTTATGGGTGCAGATTTTCTGCTGTAAATTTATTCTTTCATTATTTGGTTGCATATGAAAACATAAGGTTTTCACTTATTTGTATATTTGTATAATTATGTATTATATGGCATTAAGAGTGGACAGACAGGTGAACAACAGGCTGTTGACATGTAATAATACTAATTCACATCTTTCACACTTCAGAATGCATATTTAAACTTTTGGATAAAGTTACCTTAGAAACT